>NW_021680455.1:428026-481504 GCF_001412515.2 Diachasma alloeum | reverse complement strand
GGGGGGGGGGGGGGGTGGTAAACAAGTGCTTTTGCCTCGTCCCTTTGCTTCCGTCAGACAAACGGACGAGGAACAGAGGAACTGTGTTCATGCCTGTGTAACAGAGGCAGGGAGAAGGTCTTGTTCGACAAAGTTGAGAAAATTGCGTCGTGCAAACACCCTTTCAACTAATTAAATCCTGTCCCAGATTGCTTATAACGTGCACAACGGAAAAAACTGGAGAACAGTGAGCCACTTCGAGAACTCACACAGAGACCCTTTTCCCTTGATCAATGAAGAAACGCGGAAGTAAACGCTTGAACGGTTTTTATGTAACCTTCTGATGTAAAGGGGATGATACGAGTCGTGAAATTGTTTTGGATCGGAATAGATCGATAGCGCATTGATATTATTCGTGGATACTCACACCCAGAAAAATTATTTATTTGAATTAAATAAAAATTTGTATTCGAAGTTTTGTTTATATTAAATAAATATTTTTTTACTGTTAATAAATTTTTGTTTGATGCAAATAAATTTTTTCTTTGGACTCAATAAATATTCATTTTATACTAATAATTTATTATTGCTTTGAGATTAATCAATTCGAAAAAGATTAAATTAACAATATGTAATAATTTTTAGTTACTTAAAATAAGAAAACTATTTATTTGAATTAAATTTCATTCGATTTAAACGAATCATTAATTTGAAATAAAGAAATTGTTTTTTCAAATTCAATAAAAATTTTATTTGTAATGGGTAAATTGTTTGTCTAATATAATTAAATCCTTTTTCTTGGAACAAGTAAAAAATTTCAAAGTAACATTTTTATTTGATAAAAAAAAAACATTTTTTCTGGGACATTGGGTGATGAGTCGCGTGAATTTTGTTGGGGGAAAAATACGCGTCAATTTCAAACTCACAAATCATTTATTCCGTCATGATTGTTTATTTGTCATGCTTATGACGCGTGAAATTCACCAATCCTTTTCAGATTTTTTTTTCTTGATTCGATGATATCTCCCGACCAAATGATCCGATTTGGATGAGTCACATCTCATTTTCAAGCTTGAAAAAGTATCTTAAAAATGAGAAAAAAGTCGAGAAATTTCACTCTGCCATTCTTGAATTATTGACACCCGACAACGGATCGTTTGCTTCATCGACGACATAAATAACTCTAGTCTTAGATGAATTTTCATAGTCAATGAAGGGGTCGTTCCCGGAAGAGGCTGTCGAGAAAATAGACACAGCCGCCTCGCGTTAAAAATCATCAAGGCAATTTTCGTCACTTGTCAACGGCCCGACGGCGTTGCTATACCCGATCACTTCTCAAGTACAAAATCGACCAGAGGGGGGGGAAAATTTTTTCAGAAACAAGATAAGAAGAAAGCTCGGGATGAAGTGAGGACAGCCCGGTGAGTTTGCGTGTCATCGCCTCGCGATTAACCTCCCCCCGTCACACTAGAGCTAAAAAAGACAAAAGATGCGGAGAGACAGATGTTAAAAAAGAAGAAAACTGGCGACCCGAGAAATATGGAGGATTTTTTCTCGCGTGTCTCGTCACTTACAGGATAGGGACTGGTACCGACAGCAAATAAACGAATCTCATGGTCGAGTGTTTGCGATGAAAAGCCCACCGGACGCTCGCGTGTTGTCAGTCGGTGAATGAAGACCCCGGGGAAAAAAAAGTGATGAGAGACGAAAAAAAAGGGAATTATTGAGAAGAAAGAGAGATCGCGAAACCGAAATGGAATAAATTTCATTCGGTGAATAGAAGTCACCACTGAGTTGCGTGCTATCGTCGTATATATTCATATGTATGAGAATAAAAAATGTATCTTATGGTTGGAGTGCCATGTGTGCGAAACGTGGAGGGGAAAAAATAAACAAAGAAAGTGGAATTGAATTCCCGATAATCACAGTCCTCTTGTCGTCTCGTACGTCAAATATCTGTCGGTTTTGGCGCTATCTTCTTTTTATTTCAGTGTGGCCGAATGGACGAAAGGTACGCCTGATAATTGAGTGAAACAATAGGGTATCCAGAGTGGCCGGGGCGTGATCGCCGTCGGGCCAGCGTCAATGCTGGCTGGATCGATGATTCAAGCGGATGCAAAAGAATATAACGTCAGCTGTTTCGTTTGACACCTCTTTTACAGTAGTGAATCGGGTTTAGGAATTTTTATAAATGTCGAAAATTGAAATGAATTTCGTCCTTACTTTTTGATTATTATTATTACTGTAATACAGGATTTGGTGTCTCAAATTAAGAAATTGAGATGCAATTGAGATGCATTCTAGATTTTCTAGATGTGTTAGATTTCCTGAAATTTCAGTGGAAATTAAAGATAATGAAAATTTCCTGGATTTAACAAGGAAAATTCAGACGAAAATTGTTAACAGTGTAAAAGAATTGTTGCGATAAAAAATACAGTTGAAAAGTATTTTTACTTAGAATAGTATTCAAGGTTTCTACGCCCTTTTGGTCATACAATAATGCTGTTGGAATTCACTTGACATTTCTCTGAATAAATTCAGAACTTTAATAAATTAAGAGAAAATAGATGAGTCACCAAAAACGTCTTACGATTTCATGTCTTAATGGGGTGACTGAATACTCTGCAAATGTTTCGAATTGAGACAGAAGAAATGTCTTAAATTTGGTGCCTTGTACTCCAAAACATTCAAAATTTCAGTCATCACAAAATTACATTAGTCGATAAGACACATTTTCGTGTCTAATATCTTCAAATAAGACGTCTTGAACACTAGCTTCATTAGTGTTGGAATCAATGAATGATTTACTTAATAAAAATTGATAACATTCAAAATAAAGAGTGGAATTTGATTAAAAACCGTCATTTCTCCTGTTACAGAAGTCTAAATTCTCAAAAATGAGCATCCGCTCTCTTCACTGATTAATTCCGCCCAGACAATCTCCCTGTTCCCAGCTCTTGATTTGTGGACACTCGTGTCTGATACCAGAGCTCCCCCTGATGAAGGGTATACGACGATGCTATACATTCTATTGCCCAATGACGCGTGATCCTCGAGTCAAAGGTTGATCGAGCCTCTCCGCATTTCCCCGTGCAACGACATGAATGCACACTCGAGCTGCCAAGTGTACACCCCGTTCTGCCCCTCGCTTCGCATTTACCTCTCCCCCTCGCCCCCTGTCCTCCCGGGTCTCGTCCCTTTATCAACCCAAGAGGGTCGGGAGGAATTATAGCAGTGCCCGGACCGAAGCCCCGGTAAGCAACACACAAACACAACTCGTATGCCCTTCGGTATACCTTTCGTGTGTACATACCCTTACTCTTGAATAAGGCACAATGGTAGCTTTGCAAATCGGTGCACCATGATTATCGGGTAATTTCATACATCCCAACAATTGGATAAAATTGTTCTTAATGCGATAGACATGCGCCGGGAGATAATTCGAGGAATGTTAAACGATTCATTGTCGTGATTTTAGAGGATATAAATTCTCTATTGTGTTCATTTCAAATTATTTTATTCTAAATTTTTTTTCAAAGATTTTTTCGTCTCATCAATTTCATGCGAGGATGATTTGAAAATGAGAGATTAAGATAATTCTTAAATTAGTATTTTATCTACTATGTCATCAATATATCCATGCAGCATGAATTAAATTTATCGAATTTCATCCCGCTGACATTAGATGGCAGTACGAGAGCGACTTATTAGCCGCACGTTAAGGGATTCACAATTTTTTAACGTTGATATGCTCGTTGGAATATTATTTCTGATATTCAATTGATGAAGTCAATTGAAAAGTTTAGGCGATTTCTTCTGATTTCTTCTAGGGCGCACTATTGAAAATTTTTGACTGAAATTTCCGGTACACTTCTTGGAAATTTTTATCACATTCTAGTTCCACTAAAATTTGAAGGAACTTCGTCATTAAAAATTTACAATTTCATGAAAAAATCAAAGAGAACTGTAAATATAAGTCCAATCAATTCCTCAAAGTTCATAGAAATCAGTAAAATTTCGATGAATATATTCTTGATTTTTCAAATAATTGAAGATTCCGTATAATTTGGCGCTGAATATTCATATTTTCATTGAAAATTCAAATTCGTTGAATTCTCGTCTCAATGCTCAAAAATTTGAAATTTCCTTAAATTTTCACTGAAATCTGAAATTTAATAATTTTTTTCACCCTAAGCTGCATTCATTCCCTCTCGAAATCACGAAACTATGATAAAATCATGTACCATTTTACGCGATTTCTTCTGATTTCTTCTAGGGCGCACTATTGAAAATTTTTGACTGAAATTTCCGGTACACTTCTTGGAAATTTTTATCACATTCTAGTTCCACTAAAATTTGAAGGAACTTCGTCATTAAAAATTCACAATTTCATGGAAAAATCAAAGAGAACTGTAAATATAAGTCCAATCAATTCCTCAAAGTTCATAGAAATCAGTAAAATTTCGATGAATATATTCTTGATTTTTCAAATAATTTAAGATTCCGTATAATTTGGCACTGAATATTCCTATTTTCATTGAAAATTCAAATTCGTTGAATTCTCGTCTCAATGCTCAAAAATTTGAAATTTCCTCAAATTTTCACTGAAATCTGAAATTTAATAATTTTTTTCACCCTACGCTGCATTCATTCCCTCTCGAAATCACGAAACTATGATAAAACCATGTACCATTTTACGTTACCCAATAATTATTTATGTAGGACTAGTAATTACGATCAATTCAATTGAACTCCGATTCTGAAGCTTTCATTCTCTGACATACAACAAAAAATACAAGAATGCATTTCGCACACGATAAACACCAAAACCATCAATTCTGCCGCAATAGATAATCCCTAAATCAAGAGTTTAAAAAAGCCCCGTATTCCCTAAAAACCTCCAGCCAATTTCTCCTGCTGCCTCCTCCGCCAGATTTTCATCGGCTCCAATTACCCAAAAGCCCTATCAATAAGACAAACCAATTCCCCCAATTCCCCGGTCATCAACCCGCTCTAATCCCTCCATCTCACCAAATAGTTTTTCACAATTCAATCCACCACCCCCTCCCGCGGCCACCACTCTTTCTCTCTCTCTCTCTCTCATATCAGGTAAAATACATATCCTCCAGTAACAGATAACTCCGGCTTCACTCAACGTAGGCGTGTCACTGCTATTTATGGCCGATGGACGAGTGCAGAGTGTGGCGTATAGGGTGACACGCCAGACGCGTCCTCTTGTATCCACCACGGACTTAGCATCCTCCCTCTCTCTCTCACTCACTGGCATCTCCCCCTTTACCAAAGCACTAAACGTCCCTCTGTCCTACACTACAATTTCACTTCCATGTGCTCCCTATAAATAAACATCTCGTCGTTGGACTCTGAAGTGGAATAATATAATTATCCTTATGATATATGAGGGCACTCGGGCGTTTTCTTGCCGCGACATTTGTCACACCAAGTCGCGGGGGGAGGGGGGGGGGCACGGAGACGCGAAGACGCAACCCATTCGTCGGACTATCTCTCTATTCCCCGGTTTGAAATAAAAAAAAAACATGTCCCCTTCTGCTCTTTGTCGCCTTCTTCCCGGGTTTGCGGGCCTCCTGCGGCCTTATTCATTCGTTTGTCGCCCCCCTCATCTTGGAGGGGAGGGGGACTCCGGGGGAGGGCTCAAAAGCCGCAGAACCGGGTTTCACTTTGATCGAAGATTTATTCCGGGAATACCGCTAGAGAGCGCGTCAACTCGTTCACTTCATTTTTAGACCTCTTGTTTTCATCATTCGTTTTTGCTACTGGCTTCCTCCCTAGATCTTCCAGTTGTTTTATTACGAGTGAGCAACATATCCACTTCCGCTCGGCTCATGAATAATGGAATTTTTTGGATGTTGGGTTTTTAATGAATATCTTGAATGAAATGTCGGAGATGCCGACTGGAGTTAATTAATTATTCAATCAACTTTGGAGCTTGTTATTTCTTTTGACGGATGGAGTGATACATTTGGGAATGCGTTGTTAACACGTTTGTGTTTGGATACTTGGGAGGATGAGAGACGCGAGTAATTCGGCTGAGTGAGCTCCTCGCGATGGTACAAAGGAGACGGGGAGTGATGTGGGGAATGAAAATAAACGGACGGACAAATGAGTTTGATTGTTACTTGCGATCGGGGAATATGCGATATTATGGTGAGACGGGGGTGGAGGGTTTATTCAACGTTTAGTTTGATGATTTAATCATTTACTCGGTTTTTTTAGGAACACAGACGGGGCGCGCGATGACCACTTTCTTTATTCATGTTTTGAAAATTTTATTGTATAAAAATTTTAAAATTTTCATAAAAAAAATTTTATACAATAAAATTTTCATAAACCCAAAAAAAAAAAAAAATTCAAATAGAATTAAAATTTAGAGAGAAAAAATTCCGATTCGCCCAGCCGGGATTCGAACCCGGGTCTCCCAGTTACGCGCCGGGCACTCTTACCGACTAAGCTACCGGGAACCACGGAAATTCTCACTCCAAATTCAAAAAAAAAAATTTTTTTTATGTTTTAGGGGAAAATGAAATAATGAAATCCATTACGTTTCATAATTAATGCGCGCAGGAGTGCTTTATAAACACGGGCAATCATACATAGAAAGGAAAACTCAATGAAAAAGGAAAACGATTAAATAATTTTAAATTTTTGATCAATCGCTTTTAATTTTCAAAATAATCCGATTAATACCCGTAATTGTTGAAAAATTAATCATTTTCGTGAGCAAATCGAATTTTCTCGGATTTTCAAATGAAGAAATGAAAGTAAATCAAATTATCCCATTTTCGAAAAAAACGGAATTGAAGACATTGAAATTTATGAGATTCGTGAAAGGAGATGATCAATGAAAACCCAACATGGGAGGACTAATTAATTTCGAGTATGAAATTAATTAGTTCGCTTGCGAACCCCCATACGACCGGGTCGCAACGACCCCCATGAGTTTTATTCTGACTCTTATTTTGACGCCAGTTTTGTGATCGCGATTCTAACAGATTTCACTTGAAATTAATGAATCATTTCTTTCATACAATCGAAAACTTTTCATCGAAATAAATAGACAAGTTTAAAAATATTATTAAAATGAATAGAAAAATTCAATTGAGAGCTTCGGAAATTAACGTTTGATACTCTAGTTTACTTTCTGAGGTTTTGTAATTGAAATGTTTCAGTTTCGAATTATATTTGCGTGTATTTGAGCTTGCGGTGGTGTTATGCGTTGAGTCTTGAACTTTGAATTTTTGTTTCTAATTGGTTCAATCACTGGACACGCTCTATCACCATGATTTACGTTACTCTCATTATTACTATTAATTTTTATTAATTATGCAGCAGGAACTGCTACATAAATAATACCATGTATTAAATTGCAGAAATAAATGAATGAATGAAATGAATGAATAGAAAAATTTCAAATACGAAATTTCATTGGTTTCAAATACCTCGTATCTCTGGAATAAAAACAATGAGTGTCTCAATTTGAAACATTTTCTCCACGCATCCAATTTTTTTCACCAAACCGATCGATTGGCTGAATAAAACATCAAGTTTTGATCCCCCAGATCGCAAAAAATCAACCCCTTGATAATTCAAATTCTCTGGGTCGCATATGCTCCGACAAATTTCCAATTCAAAAAAATTAGCAATTCGAAATTTCAGCAGTCACACACACCGGATTTAATCCCCCGAATTCAGTGTCTCGAGTCAACGAAAATTCATGATAATGCTGAGGCAGTGGTTGTACCCCTGGAAATGATGGTCTTTTGGGGCGGACTTAATTCCGTCGCCCTTTCGAAATTATCGGGTCCTCCTTGTTGTTTCTCTCTCTGTTCTCCGCTCCCCCGACATGTCTCGCTACAGCGCTTGATTTCTATTCGCAGTAAATATCGGGACCAGTCAGAAAGACAGAGGGGGAGGCGGTAAGAAGGCTTTTGGGGATCGAGAGAAGACGAAATTATAGACGACGAGAGTCAAAGGGGGATTGCACTCACCTTCAGGCTGTTTATGGCTGCGCATAGAGTCACATCACTGGCATTTCACGCAACTGAAGAGAATAGGAGTGAAGTGTTCGCACGCCAACGTGCAATTTATTCCTCAATTAACGCGTGGGACGGTAGGCGGAAGTTTTTTTTAATCCTTTATTCTAGTTTTTTTCATGAGGGATTGTTGACATTTACCGGCATGGGATCGCACACGGAGGAACGGTTTATTTGAATCGAATCAATGGATTTATTCAAACGTAAACTTGATTTTAATTTGTGTTTTTATTCACATTGAATAATTCATTTTGAAGATAAATAAGGGTTTTATCGTTTAAAATATAGAATTCCTTGGTGTAAAATTGGATCATGATGTATTTCGGATAATTAACATGTATTTATTGAAATAGATCAGTTTTATAATCTTAAACAAAGATATTAGTGAAATGAATAAAAAAATGTCGAATCTAATTTGGCAGTCGACGCTCATCGACCTTTCCACGTTGACTTTCACGATTTTTTGAATTCTTTATTTTTGTTTCTTTAATGAGCGCACACGGAGGAACGGTTTCTTTGCATCGAATCCATGGGTATATTTCACATTAAATTATTTTTTTGTGAAGATAAATAAGGGTTTTATCGTTTAAAATATAGAATTCATTACTGTAGAATTGAATCATGATGTGTTTCGAATAATTAAAATATTTTTATTTTGATAAATAGATCGATTTTTTTATCTCTAACATAAATATTATTGAAATGAATAGAAAAATGTCGAAGAAAAATTCTCTGACTGCGGCAGATCTTTTAATCTTTTATTCTAGTTTTCTTCATCAGGGATTGTTGACATTTACCGGTATGGGATCGTACACGGAGGAACGGTTTATTTGAATCAAATCAATGGATTTATTCAAACGTAAACTTGATTTTAATTTGAGTTTTTATTCACATTAAATAACCCTTTTTTGAATATAAATACGGGTTTTATCGTTTAAAATATAGAATTCGTTAGGGTTAAATTGGATCGCGATGTATTTCGGTTAATTAAAATATTTTTATTGAGATAAATAGATCCGGTTTTTAAGCCCTAACAAAATATATTATTGAAATGAATAGAAAAATGTCGAATAAAATTTTCTGTCTGCGCCAGTTGACCCTCATCGACATTTCGACGTCGCCTTTTACGATGGACTGGGGAATTTCTTGTCGGTGGGAGTCATGAGAATGTGCATACGTTAATTCACCGGCAATTAACACGTGTGACAAGCCGCCGGTGTATACATGAATGTCTAAATGCCCTGGCTACTTGTTTTCTACCCCACCGTTGGCGGTTTTAAAGTATCCAACACTTCAACAGCTCAATTGTGATACTCCGCACGTACAGGAAAAAACGACACCGGGACAATATGGATGTTACGCCGCGCCCGAAAATTGAGGAATTCAATTTCCGTGTTTCTTCTTTTTTTTATTGTCGGAAAATCGATGGGAAAGTATAAAATACTTTTTATAGTCGCGGATTTGTTTCGGAAATTGTTGGTTTTAGGAGAACATGTTGAAAGACATTGCGGTTTCTTTATTTTCTTTTTATCACTTGTGCGTAAAGTCAGATCTTCCAAACATTGTGATGAAAAATGTTGGGTCAAAAAATATTTTTACCTATCGAAATATACTATTTCATAACCGAAAAATCGAAGAGAATGTGTAGATTATTTTTGACAGGAGCGAATTCATGTACAAAATTGTTTGTTTTAGAAGAAAATATTGGGAAAATAATTTGTAGTTGTTAACATTTCTGGTAGAAACTGTCTCTTGACATTTTTGCATTTGACAGAATATGAAAAATTCACTTGAATTCTGTATATTCACTCCCAATAACATCATCTCATTACCTCTCCCATCGAATATACGAGGAAAAAATTAATTATCATCGTTTTTTCTATTTGTTATATTCGACAAATCGAAGAAAAAATGAATACACTGTTAGAAATTTTTGAAAAATTAAGCAATAATTGCACTTTAATTCTCAATATTGTGAATTTGAATTCAATTTACGATCAAATTGTGCATGGAATCTCTCATTCAGGTTGAAAATTCCACATAAATTCCTGATATTTCAGGACTAGCAATAGCAATTCCATTGAATACTCCAGAATTCAACAGATTTTTCAATAATAAACGACTGAAAATTTCGTGTGAATGAATGATTGTTCAAAATTTCAATACATTTTACTTCAAATTTCGGGAGTAATTTTCTATACTGACAGAAAAGGTGGAACGATTCAGTTGCACCAAATGAGGCTTCTTAACTGTTACCGCCATTCCTTAATAGTTAACGAATCGTGGTAATAGTTAAAAAGTCCCGTTTGGTTCGACTAAACCGTTCCATCAGTGCACCAATGTAGTATTTTCTAATTCCCTATTCAACCCGTGTAACAAATTCTCCAAAATGACCTCCCAAAAGTATCTCCCGCCCATTTACCCCCAAAACCACTCGTTACCGAAATTCAATACCCAACCAAAAATAAAAAAATTTGTTTTCGCGTTCCACCGAGGACTCCACTCTCCCTCATTCCCTTTCAACAATATTTTCATTAAATTCCCCCCTCCCCATGCATCCGCAAAGATCAAATGATCCAGCTAATCCAAAAAATACCGAAAATAATCCCAGAAAATAAAAAAAAAACAATTGCGCGATGGCAACCCCGCGGATTGCAACGTTAATTGGTGGCGCGCCCCACGCATCCCTCTCTCACCCGTGACAACCGCACGTTTGATCGTTAACGAATGTAATCCCCACATTCCACTAATTATTATCCGAGATATATCATTAATTTATAGACTGATTGGTGCATCGTTTTGGCGGTACAACGAAAGAGTGAAACTCGCGTAATTGGTTGTGCATCAACGATTTGTTGAAACGCGGGGACAAAATGATGGGATAATGCCGGAGGGACGTTCCCGGGCATTGCTTTTTAGAATTTGTTTCCTTTATATTTATTTCCCTGACTTTTTTTCTCCTCCGTTTCTCCTCCTTTTTTACCTCTCTCCGGCGCAAACCCGAGCGAATTCCGGGGGGTTTCGCGGAAGCGAGAGGGCAACGGTAGCGTTCTGGATCAGCTTGAAGGAGATATAAACGAGACGGAGGCCATACCACGAAAACTTGAGATGTGAAGAAACAGGAGGGCAGGAAGGAGGGGGAGATTACGTGGTTGCACCTACCCGGTTACCTCTTTTCTCTTTTCAGGGGCTAATGTACGATGGCTTAAACTCACGGAGAGCTTCTCGGGGATATCCCTTTACCTCGCTATCTCCGGAGTAAACCGCCCCACTGCAAATCCGGGGACGAGGACGTACGACGCGACGCTACGTCCCCGACGACAATCTTTTCTCACTTTGCGGGGAGAAGCGCCATTTTTCAACTTATGGAAATTGCGTCCTTTCGACGGCGCGAAACTTGCCACTAGTATCTTCAGGGAAAAGTTGAACCGCTTCGCAACACGCTTTTTTCGGGGGGTTTTTTATTCTTAATGTCAACGCCCGATATTATTCAATGGTCATTTAGTGGAAGGGGGGATGAGGTGATGGTTTCCCTAGAGAAATGGTTCTTTGGCTGGAATAAAGTTGATTTTAGCCTATTTATTTATTCATTTATTCATGTCATTATATAAATAAATAACGTAAAATCAACTTTACGTTAGAATCAAAGTTTTAGAGTTGAATCTAGTTTACTCATTTGATTATTTATTCTTTTATTTAATAAATTGACTAAAATCAACTTTAGGTTGCGGTTTTCGTACCAATTTAATAGTTTATTCAGATATAAACACATCAAGCATAGAATTGTTGTTTAGATAGCGAATAGAAGGAATTTATTAACGTGCGATAATGCTTTGTTGAACGAAATGAAGAGTTTTGTTTTTTCTACATGCATCATTTCTTCAGGTTTTTGAGATTAACTTATGTGTTACGCACTTTAAACTTTGTTTTAAGGGTTTGACGACGTTTAGCCTCGCATTTTTTGTGTATCTCGGTTGAAATAATTTAATTAAAAAAGACACGCTTTCAATGAACGCGAATTTTTCTAGTAAAATATTCGACGAACTTTTTGAAGTGTTCAAAATTTTTACGGATTATTTCCAAGCATAATATCCGTGCATTCCATATTTTTATCACCACTTTGAAAACTCATAAAATATGATGCAAAAAATTATCAAAAACTCGTAATTTTAACCAATTACAACACGAAAATATAACGAGATATGGGAAAAATAATTGTATCCATAAATCATTGCTCCGATACTCTCATTTCTCTTGTCACCCAATGGACAAAAGTTGTAGGTCTAAGTGTGTATCCCGGATTTGTCCCTTATTCATTATCCACCCCCCACAATTTTACTCCAGAACAGACTACTGTGGCCCATTTCTTCCCATTTCCCCTCCGGTTTTAACGCGATTGCCTGTAATTCCATTTGGTTCGGCGAGGGGTCAGTCGTGATTCTCGCCCGAAATATCCTGAATTTTTGACAATGAATCGACATAGATTGAACACTAAATAACACCCCTCCGGGATACTTTGGGACACGTGTCCCTGGAATTTTCTATTTTCGAGGTTTTCAGGAGTGTGACGAATCGGGAATGTAAATATCAACAATTCCATTGTTTTCGTGTCATCTCCCTCGGATTTATCATCGCAATCAATGCGTTGAGAGAGAAATTCAGTTTTGCTGACGAATTATATGTTTTACTTGAGAATATTTGATGGAGTGGAACACATACTCAAAGAAAACAAAACATGAAATTGATGCGAGTAAATTTAAGATATAGAAAAAAAAATTGTGTTATGAACATTAGAAATATCTCTAGAAGAATTCGAACTGTCGGTAGATAAATATATAATTTATTGTACCGCAATGATTCCCTCAGGAATAATTTAGTTTTTTCATTGCATATCATAGTTTTTGAGGAAGAAAATTCACGGAACGAAGGATAAATTCTCTTGGAATTATCCTTCGTTCTGTGGAAATTCTGCAGTGACGCAGAAACGTTCAGACGAAACGATTTAGGGAAAATGGACTGTTAATGGTGATCCGCGAAAAACAAAGAAATAGACAGCACCATGAAAAATGATTATCCGGATGTGTTTTGCCGTCAGAGAGATGATGATTCCCAGTGGATGATTGGCCGATCTGACGGATATTTACGATGCCGACATCGAATGATTCCGAGGATATCGAAGGAAAGAACGAGTTGATTTACCGGTTTCCCGAGCACGTTCGATGCGCCCCTGTCTCACTCTCGCGAAAGCGTGTATTATGGTGCAGGATTATTGAAGGATGGAAGGGTATAACGATATACCGGTTCACGTGAAAGACGGCTTCCGATTGTATACCGTTTACGCGTGCATCATCGTAAAGAGGAACAGATGATAATAGAAGAGTCGCGGGAGGAAACAAGCACGTGGAAAAACTCCCCAATCATTCGGTTTTTCGTCACGTTTTTTGATTAATCCTCAGTCAGAGGTGTTTGACCCACTAAACACTCCAGCCCCCCCGACGAAAAAACTATTTTCAAGTGGATTTTTATCGCTTGAAACCTATCACCATCTAAATTCGGGTGCTAATGGGCTTTTTTACCAACGAGAATGTGAAATTCCATTTTTTTCATCTTTCATAATTTTCGGTTGCGTGTCACTCGCGTCATTCTCCACCACAAATGACCAATATTTTTTCCTTGATTCATGAATGAAAGTCAGCGAGCCACTGACACACGAGGGCATGAATGAATTATCGATTCTTATCACGCGAACAATAACAACTGAGGAAAATAATACAACACACGAAATTGGAAATGTTTTGCTGCTCGATGAACAGGCATGCGACGTGTTTTGAAAGCACACGAGGGAAGAATTCTGTACAAAAACCCACATAAAATATCGGTTGAGTAAGAAGGGTTCAACAAGATTGTGTACCTCTTGCAGACAAAAGTCTTTCTCTCATCCTCGAGGGCTCAATCGAGGGAGAGATTCCGCCTGAAGGACCACTTGAACGTTTGAACTACACGCATCACGATTTTCCACAATTTTTTTTCGAGACCCTCTCGCATCGAACCCCGTGCAGTGTGCTCATAACTAGAACATACACCGCAATCCCACCGGGGCGAATCTAGAATTCAACAATAATAAAAGCACTTACCACTCGGAAAACTGCTCCAAAATTCTCCGTTAACGATCCAGCACGGGGGGGGGGTTAACGTCTCTGCTCGATACAAATCTCCACCAAAAATAATCCGTATATCACCCGACAACACCCACCAGTTATAAAACCATAAAAACAAATAAACTCGCACAATCACTGTATCAAGTAACCCACTGTCACTGTCACTTTAACCACGTTTACAACCCAATTGAGGTGCGATAAATCACGAGCCCTCGAAAAAAAAAATCCCCCAAAATATTCACAAGTGCGGGGACACTAGCCCCGATAAATCCACCTGTGAAATAAATTTTCCCAGAGGCGAGAGACCTCTCCCGTATCGACTGTAAAAATGTGCAGTCCCTCGAAACACCCGGCCCAAGCTGCCGAAAACTAGGACACAGTTCCTCCCGAAAAAAAATAATTCTCCAAATCCCCTCAATCTTCACACATGTCTTCAATTGTTAAAAAATCTCCTCAAGAATTCCTCTTCACTGGAGTAATCTTCCTGGAGATACAACTTGTCATCAATTTGAATGGTTACACGTTGATTGTGTTTACCAGCGAGAAGCCATACGCGCGCTACGGCACCCGCCTGAAAACTGAAACGGCCCGACGCGACCTGAGACCGGGACTCGACTGGTTTCTGCTGGGTTGCCCCCACTCCTTGATCGCCCTCGGTCTACCCCCACCCCCGAGCGCTTCTGTGTTTTGTGTGCGTTCATCCCCTCTCCGTCGCTCGCTAGCTTTCTCCCTTGCTCCGTCGTGCACCCTTTTTCACCCATAGCCGAATCCACACGCTTCAGCTGTCTGAAAAACCCTGCACGCGTCCTCGCCGTACTTTTGCACCCTTCTCCCCGTGGCAAGGAGCATCCTCTTCATTCCTGTGCGTCTCGTTTTTATCCTTTATTCCCCTTGTGCCGTTCCCCCTCAACTCTCGAGAAATCAACCCCTTTGCATCGGCACGTATTACGACCCCTCCCCGCCGCTGGGGTGGATGAAAGGGGGGGAAGTGAGACTCTTACCCCCTGGAAGAAGGCACCAGGAGTGAGAAATTGTGGCTTCCGTCGATCTGTGAAAAGACCAAATGGGATGTGAATTTAATGAAATTGGGCAGCATCCATTCTCTACTCTTTCTTTCAGAACTCTCAGTCAGCTAGACGTGTAACAAATACTGTTTACGATTTCTCGGATGAGTTTCGTGGGGTTTTTTCACGGTGGTCTCTCAGGAAAGCGCGAAAATATGTATCTGTTGTTGACGTTTTCCGGTATTAGGGGTGTAACGCGGAGAATTTTCGGTGTAGTTTCCAACAAACCTGGGATATTGTGGAAAGTTTGTTCCTTTGATGTGACTGATTCAGTTTGCAAAGTTGTTTTTGCCGTAGCGAGTGTGGATGATGAAAATATTCGCTTGTTTCTTTCTTTGATGGACATGTGGAAAAAGTTTTCGCCGGGAGGTGCTCTGGCGATGACCGTAGAACAAAAATGTCGGGGTGCTGGGCTCGTATTTTTGGGTGATCGGGTATTTATCCCGAGGAAAGGAGGCCTAGAAAAAATATTTATGCACGATCATCGCACTCTCGTTCATCGGGATACAGTCTGATGCTGGTAAAAGTGATTCTGGGAAATGTGTGGGTAGTTTAGGAGAAAAACTAAACGATTTACTATTTACTATTTTTATTTACTATTTTTTTATGTAATTTTAAATTTCATGGAAAATTTAATGGAATTCTGAACTTTTGATCGTGACGAGGACAAAACATGAATGTTCAATACCCAGTGACGCTGAATGTCCAATCAATTAAAAAGTCAAATGCATGATTGGCATAAATTTTCCTCATTTTTATGAATTTTCTCGCGATTTCCCCACAAAATTTGAAAATTTCAAATTTTCTATGACGAAATTCGTTAAGACTTCAGAGGAACTATGAAGCTGAAACTATCAGAGTATCTGTCAGTGGAAAATCCAATTTAGCGGGATTCAGGGGTAGGAGAGTCAAATAATCATATGTAAAAATGTTTTTCAAGTGCGAAAGAGTTTGTACATTACGTAAAAACATTTGTACACCCCTAGATTCGCCCAAGACAAATCTTCTGCTGTGGAATCTTTCGCTAGTTTCAGCTTCCTAGAGGATCGATAATGTAAAGCAAATTCCAAAAAGTGTAGCGGATGTTCAGTAAAAATTACGGAACTCATAATTCGCTCACCGATCACGGAATCGACTCAGAAAATGTAAGTGAGGGTGTCGTAATTTTTCACAGGGGATTAGCTAGAAATTACGGAACCCTCTAGAAAAATTCCGTGACAGTTCCGTAAAATTTCCTACAACCACATTTCACTCCGGAATTACGGAAAAGATACGTAATTTTTATTGAATATTTCTCTCCGTGTAAATGTCCTGTAATGGGATATTACCGGCATTTTCTCACCGAGTTGAGGCCATTTGGGAAAATGCAAGTATTTCGTAATGATGAAAGTCATCTATAGGTGGTGTGAACAAATGAGGGGTGAGTGTTGCGATAAAGTGTCGGGTGTAAAAAAGAGGTGAATCAAAAAAGCGTTTTCAGGGCTGGATCACTCCCCCGGGAGAGATTATCAAAGATCACGTGGAATTTATCACGATATTCTCACCCTCCTGCCGTGCGGTTCCCCATGCACAGGCCAAAATCGTCCCGCTGAGTATAAAGCGGGGGATTTATATACCGTAAACCATCAAGAGTACGACATTCATTCTCGGTGAATCGAGCGATGGAAAACGCCTTGGAGTAGTTTAATAATCGTCGGGGTGAGAGGAGAAATTTTTTTTCATCTAAAAGCTAGATGCACTGAGTGCTCTTACCCGGGGAGCTCACTGGGCTACAATCCCCGACACGTGTACACCACGTGATCGTAATTGAGTTTCAATGTAGCGGAGTATTTCGTGAAGGATTTTGGGTGACAGTTTTGGGATAGTTTATTGCTTGATAAGACGTCGACTTTGGGATTCCAGAAATGGGTAATGATGCGGAATAAGGAGAGGGAGATTATATTCTCAATATATCTGGAGTGCTTTGGGATTTTGAATAGGACGGGCTCTGCAATGAGAATGGCCTTCGGAAAGGAAGAGGTGCGGTAGCGACTCGGCTCCAAGTACGTATCCGAGGCATCAAGCGCAGGCCTATACAACTGCACTAGACCCCAAAAAGGTCAATTATTAATTCAGTAGTGAAGTGGGCAAACGATTTAAGTCGACTTAGCTCTTAGCTGAGCTTTCAAGGAATATCTCCAAATCTAAGAGAGATAGCGAAATTTTCGTATATATCTTTGTTGAAGCTCTTAATGTGCTCTACCGAAAAGGTCATACGAGATATTTTGCTATCTGCCTTAGATTGCGAGATATTCGTTGAAAACTGACGAATTGTCAACATCGACTTAAACCGTTTGACCACTTCGCTACTGAATTACAAATTACACAGATTTCGAGGAGTTGGTTGCTTTTTTGGGTTGAACTTGATTGTTTTGCACATATAGGATAAAAAAAAAGTCTGTTGTAGACACTAGTTAAAATTTTTTGTGTAGGATATTGGGTAAAAGTGTTGGAACATTTTATTACTCAATAAGCTCTTGAAAGGAAGAATCATTTGGATTGTTTTCTGCTTCACAATTATTTAAAAATCAACTGATCAAATCGTGTAATTGAATAAATGAATAAAAAAAATGCTCACTGTTCTTTTAAAAGCGATGTAATCATCATTAAAAGGGAATCACATTGTTAGGGCGGCTTCAATCCAACAACTATTAAATTCTCCCACAACCCTCAATTTTTTAATTCCACAAATTCGTACCCCCGCACCCCCCAACCCTGCTCCCAACCCTTTTCTTCACCCCAACAAATCGTCATTCCGCGTGTTGACAGACGGATATAAATGATGCGATGTCACACAAGGAGAACGAAGAAGAAACGTATCGATACACAAGACGATGGTAAGCGTATTTCAAGAGTGGTTGTTTACCCAACAACACCCGACACACACCTCCACAAACCCCATTGGAAAAACGGGTTTTGCAACAAGAACGAAAAGGAGTGGGCGCGAAAGTACATCGATTCTACCAGTATTGCAATTTCATCGATTGCCAATTTGGCAATACCTCGACCCGCAGGGTTTTAGGATTGAGGATGAACGAAATGTTTGAGACGGAGCACGTGTCTCGAGGGCGAGAAGTGTTTCTACACTGTACCGTGGAGAAAACCACGCGCGCAAAAGCCCTCCGTCTCAATCAATCAGACCTGCGGAGGAGGGGTGGGGAGGCTACAGTCGCGGCAGAAAGAGCGGAGAGGGGGGCGGGGGGTTCAGTGTACAACCCAACTCGGTGGCAATAAACGATGCTACCTCACTGCCCCTTCCCATCTTCTCACCCTCACTTGCTCATCCAACAGAGAATCTAATCGAGGTCTTCCGCGAAAACGTGATGCGCCGCCGGCAGGAGTTAGTGAACGTCAGCCAAAGTTGGCCGAACCTGGAGGGCCACATAGGATTGGGCGGACGGCTAGGGCTGGCGGAGAGAGGAGGAGGGGGGGGGGATGTATTGTAGCAAGGTAGGAAAGCTACAATACAACCGGAATATACCGGAGGCTCCGGCCGAGTTTGCGAACTCGATTCTATCGGTTACTGGCAACTATTTTGGAAATAGTGAATATGGGAGAACAGAGTGGGATTTCGGGGTATCCTAAAAGCTTTCTATCTGTGCTCGGGTGTTGTATGTGCACATCGTATATCAATCCCTTTGGCAATTCACAATTTAACACGGGCGGCGGGGGAGGGGATTTATCTGAAATTGGGAATTCATTGGGTGAAAGGAGTAATATCATGATTTTGAGATGGTGGGGAGCAGGGTTGGCTTGAAGTGTTTGGATTTTTGGAAATTAGTATATTCATTAGAGAACGGTTTAAGTCTATTTAGCCTTTAGTTGAGTTTTCCGGAAATATTGCCGAATTTAAGGGAGATAGCGAAATTTGCATAATTACCTTTTTTGTAGAGCGAATTGAGGGCTACTAAAAAGGTAATGAGAAAAATTTTGCTATCTCCCTTAGATTTCGAGATATTCATTGAAAACTGGCTAATAGCCAAAATCGACTTGAACCGTTTGACCACTTCTCTACTGAATTGTCTTTATTTTATATATTACAGTTCAAATCTCGATGTTGTAATGAATCATAAAAGAGACCTTCGGGGGATCTGCCACTCGCTTTCATCCAAATGTGAATTAATTTTCCAGGATTTGCACTAAGTCAGGTATTACTGTAATAAATAATTTATGAAAATAATTTTGAATTCCATCATTTGAATCCCACTCTGGCGCCCACTCTGTTTTCCCTTCTTGTTCCGTGTTTCAGTGCTAAGGATCTTTTCATTTAATTATTCCTAAAATGTTGAGCACCGAGGGCGCCTGAAAAATAATGATTTATCCATATTATTTTCGAAACATTCGGTTCTTAAACAAGAAGCTTGTCTCAATTTGTTGAGTTTAATTTCTTCATTTACGAATTTAATTTCTTCATTCAAATGATTCACATCGAAGTCCATTCGTATGATCAAAGATATTGCAACCAGTTATTTAAGCACGTGGATAAATAAATTGCTGTTTGAATTTTTTCATCTTCCTACCGTTAAAATATTTGGAATTGACATGTTGACATGTTAAAATTGGTGATGTTCTAATTTTTTGGGGATTTTTGAAAATTAATAAATTGAATATCACCATAAAAATTCGTGTCGTCAAGATGACTTCATTTAAGATGATAGAAATAAAAATATGTCTTATTGTCCAACTTCGGGATGACTGAAATTTCGAATATCCTAATTTGGACATGACAATTCTGTTGAGCATTCTTCCAAACAATGTGGTCTATTGCGAGTAACGATTGTGAAATTGCAGCGAATTGATTAATTAGTAACAAGGTAAAATTTAATGAAATTCAACATTTCGTTCTTTATTCACTCCCCATTAAAGAATGGACTTCCAATTTTTTCCATCATTTCGCGTGATGAATGACTCCAACGATTTTTCTATCCACACCGCAACGAATGTTGTAAATTACCGGGGCGACTGTTCTCAATGAATCGGTTTTTATCATTCCCCCCTGGAGCTCTCATTCATCTCGCACATTGTCACTCTCACCTTCTACATTTGCGCTCTAATGTTCGTATACGATTACATTGATCCGGTGCCTTGAAGGTTGAGATTCTATAGCGGTGTTATGGATGCAATGAGGGTTGAAATGTGAGTAACGATCGTGGGACAAGGGCGCGCGGAGTTATATACAATCGTAAAAAAGGCTTTAGTTGTGCTGAGGCAGGTCTTGTCATAAATGATGGGTACAGTGCGAAGGGCTGGGAGGAGAGGAAAAAATATGAGGCGAGGGGGGGGGGACGTTATGTACCCCGGGCACAAAGTATTTGCACGCCATATGGCTGGGGAGACTCAACGGCAAAGTGCATTATGGCACATTATAACTATATAAACCCATATCCGGTGGGTGATAACTCTTTTTCACAATATTTCATAATTTCAGGGAGTCCTAATTGTCCCGTAGCTCTTCGAGGACGTTTTTTA
This sequence comes from Diachasma alloeum, assembly GCF_001412515.2. Classification (NCBI taxonomy): domain Eukaryota; kingdom Metazoa; phylum Arthropoda; class Insecta; order Hymenoptera; family Braconidae; genus Diachasma; species Diachasma alloeum. The sequence goes on along the minus strand of NW_021680455.1, from coordinate 460,726 downwards.
CGACGAGGGGTCGAAATGCCGCTGTTTCGGTAGCTTCCGGATGACACCGAAACCCTAAGGGGCACCAATAAAAATGACGGTTTCATTTTTCACAACATTTTCCTTTTTTTCGCTCAATGCCCACTGGTGACCCTGAAATTTGGACTCACTGATCGCCTCGGTCAGACTCCGGGCGATGGGTCTATTGTAAAATCACTGGTTTTCTCTTTTTTCTATGACTACTTTATCCTACCGTATACCTCCAAACTTTCGCTTTTACGATGCGGCCGACCGAGGAGTGTTTGGAACTTTGACGGAGGAAAAAAATTTATGGTGCCGAATGAAATACTGGGAAGCCTAAAATGTTGAAATTGTATCTAAAATTGTAAATCCTCGGCGGCTCGGGATTGTCGGGGATAATTCCGATAATTGTTCGAGGGGTTATAAAGACGAGTTTGGTATTCTGTGTTTGGCAAATAGCGGGGTATTGAAAGGTATTTTATGAGTCGTGTGCATTTTAAGTCTTTACTGCTTTTTGAGTGGGCTCTTAGGGTTATTTTGTGACAGGATAATTATTTCTTATCAACATCGACGGGGGCATGATTTCTTGGCGGTCTTGATAGGAAAATTGAAAATTTTATGAAAAAATCTGGGAAACCGGTAAATTAGAGTGCAATTATTCTATGAAAATTGATAGAGATAACAGAAATTGGGGATGAATTTTCTCCTCTTCTTACTGTTAAAATAATTGGAATTTCATTGAATGCGCAGTAAAATCTAAAATTTCAATTTTTTTTTCTCTTAAATTAAATTTATTGTCAGCCTTCTTAGAATGACTAATCAACTATCGATGAAATTGCAATTTTTCTCCAACACTAATAATATTCCACAGTCCAAGCCTCGAAATTGTAATTAATTATAAAGAAGATTGTGATTTTCCGTGACTTGTCCCAACTGACCTGGATGTTAATTCCAAATAGACATTATTATTAATATAATAAAGAATGTCTGGAAGTAATGACAAATCCTGTCATTTGAATCATTTACGTCTCCCACTGTGATTTCCCTTCTTTTTCCATGTGCTTCAGTGCTGAGAACTTAATTAATATATTTGGGGATCTCTGCATTAAATTATTCATAAAATATTGAGCACTGATGGCGAATAATAAATAGTGCTTTATCCATATTATGCATAAAACATTCTTTTCTTGAACAAGAAGCTTGTCTCAATCTGTTGTGAATTTCATTTCTTAATTTAGAATCTCCCTTTTATATGACCCACATCGAAGTCCTATTGTAGAATAAAGCCAATCTATTATCAATTAATCAGGGAAGTGGTTGAATAAATAAATGTGCGAATGCGAAATAATGTTTCAAAGACGAAGAAAAATCTAAAAATACAAAGACAGAAGAATTTCAAATTTTCTATTTTTCCCAACACTCACAGATTATTCTCTCTTATTTCAGTTTTCTTCACTCCATGCTATTGCACATAGTCTCCCAGTGAGGAGGAGTTAATTTTCCTCCATGGATTTCAATTCCGAATCGACATTATTATTAATACAATAAATAATGCCTGGAAGTAATGACAAATCCTGTCATTTGAATCATTTAGGTCTTTCACTGAGATTTCCCATCTTTGTTCCATCTGCTTCAGTGCTGAAATGTCAATACATATATTTGGGAATTTCTGCATTAAATTATTCATAAAATTTTCTTTTCTTGAACAAGAAGCTTGTCTCAATCTGTTGTGAATTTCATTTCTTAATTTAGAATCTCCCTTTTATATGACCCACATCGAAGTCCTTTTGTAGAATAAAGCCAATCTATTATCAATCAATCAGGGAAGTGGATGAATAAATAAATGTGCGAATGCGAAATAATGTTTCAAAGACGAAGAAAAATCTAAAAATACAAAGACAGAAGAATTTCAAATTTTCTATTTTTCCCAACACTCACAGATTATTCTCTCTTATTTCAGTTTTCTTCACTCCATGCTATTGCACATAGTCTCCCAGTGAGGAGGATTTCATTTTCCTCCACCGACCTCGTTCACCGAGATTCAACAGTGGTAAGAGAAATGTTGAGGATTGAAGGTGTTGGGTAAAAAGGGACAAAATGTAAGTAATGCAAATGCTTCAGATGTTGCTTGGGTTTTCGTGGATACTGGACTCAGCGCGAGAGGGGGGGGGGGGGAGAACTCTCCGGCTAAAATGCAAAGCCAGAGGGATCCTCAGGCCGCAGGAAAGAGGGAGGAGGGATTACGAGGATGGTGAAGCCAGTATGCCTGTACCTACTGTAGAATGAGAAAGTGTAATTACAACAGGAGGTATTATAACTCCAGATGAACACCCTCATCAGCATCACCTCTGCTCCGCGCTCGGTACGCGCGTTGTCCTAGTCTTTCGGTTTTGTTGTCTTTTGCATTCCTTTGCCTTTTTTTCTTGCGTTAACATTATTTTTTATATGTTCGATGCACGCAGGAGAATGAGTAATACGAATTATTGTATTGTCCTGAAGACTCAATAGGGACATTTCACTGCACTGTTAGAAATATTTTGAAAATTAAGCAACAACTGCTTTTTGAATTCTCCATTTTGAGGACTCCAATTCAATTTGAGATCAAATCGTTCGTGGAATCTTTCATTCAGCTTGAAAATTCAGGTTAATTGGGTTCTCCATGTTAGATTATTATTGATATTTCAATGACTACTACGCAGAGAGAAAAAATCCAAAAACATTACTGTGCCAGCACCGGGAAATTTTCTGTGGAGTGGTAAATATTCATGGTAAATGCGAGAAAAATTCCTGTACCACACGGCAGAAATTCCGGTGCTGGCACGGAAATTTTTTCGGGTCCGTCCACACGGAGAGAAATTTTCTAGAAAAATTCTAGTACGAGTATTGGAAAAAATCACAATTCACCGGCTGTGAAAAATTCTAGTGCTGTTAAAATGAAATTTCTTGGTATTTCTGGTAGAATTTCTGGGGATTTCTGTGAAATTTTCACAGAAATATGGAGAAAAATTCACGTTTACCCAATAAAATTTCCAGTGCCGGCACTGGAATTTTTTCCTGGCTGTCACTTTGCGCCTCTTTTCCCGTGCTAGCACTAGAATTTTTCTAAAAAATTTCTCCGTGCAAATGAACCTTTTTACCGTCCCACCACAGTTATTTTTCTGGAATTTTGTTCTCCGTCTAGAATTCTCAAACTAATGGTGGAAATTGACCATCACATCCCACTAAATTTCCAGTAAATTTAAAATTCAGGAGAATTGCTGCTTCAATTTTCAAAATATTTAATAATTTTCATTGTCATGTGGACCTGAAGATTGGAATTCCATTGAATCATCAGAATTGAACTGATTTTTCAGTAACAAAATATCTGAAAATTTCGAGTGAATGAATTTTACCAATTAATTATTAACTACTGACCAATATTTCGAACGTTTCTGAATGAAAAATGAATTATTCAGATTGCAAACTTGAGATTAGAAAATTGAAAAGAAATCATGCAAGTTCCCTATTCCCTGTTCGACTGGATCAAGAAGCCGAATCTCCATAAAATGAATCACTGCCGGTTCACACATTTTTCAGTTAAGACTGCATTCAAGCCGCCGATAACAACATGATTCATGATTTTTTTACCTCCACTAATGAATATGGTAAACTGGGACACGACACTATTCCGGTCTTTGAGATCGTTACTTCGGGAAGGGCCATCATCCATATCCCAGAAGGAACGGGAGTCCTCAACCGACGGAAATGTTTATCCCCCCGAAGCCGTGAGATTTGGAATGCTGCCACTTACTCTACATACGTGAACCGCAGTGCCAAGCAGCCCCTCTCCGCCGCCCCCCCCCCCCCCCCCCCCCCCCCCCCCCCCCCCCCCCCCCCCCCCNCCCCCTCCCCCCCCCCCGCCCCCGCCCTCACCGAACCGCCCCTTAGTTGGCTTCGTGGTCTTTGTGTAACTCACGATTTACACGAGGATTGCATTATAGACTTAACGGACAAGGCACAAAGCCGCAAAACGGATTTACGAAAATCATTAGAATGCATTTCTTTCGTCTCCCATTTGTCCCCGAAAAAACCCCTGAAAAATCGTTTCGCTTTGATAATTTTATCCTTTTGCTCGGCTCACGTATTCTTTCATGGTCATTACCATTGAACAAGTCCCCCGCCCCCTCCCTTATTTAATCAATTTACCGAATATACGATACCGTGAGGAATCAAACTTGAATCACTCCCTTCAATTGAATTCCACTGATTCGAAAAATTCCAATCAACCTTTTCCCTTTTAGCCTGCGGGCGGTATGAAATAGTAAAAGACGATTACATCGATTCAGTGCATTGAATTTATCGAGTTATAATTTGCGGTATTATAATTGAAAACGATTGTACGAGGCTGCGATTCCAACTCCGAGTTATGAGAGGCCATGGACAAATAAAGGATTTCCCGGTAACGGAAAAACCGAACTCGATCGTAAAATCGAGTTACGATTCTGGAATTGGAGTCATGAGCTTTTGGGCGGACTCCAAAGCAGTGTACGAGAGGATTGGTTTAAAGCCGAGGAGCCGTTAAGCAAGAGAGATGACGGAGGGGTGAACGAAGATGAGGACTGAGAGGGAGAGGGGAGTGATGAGAACGGAGGAACTGGGGGTTTTCGTTGTGGGCACAGGTGGAAAAAAGTTTTTATTTTCAGGGACATATCGCTGATTTTCAGGCACATGTCACCGATCTTCAGAAATTTATCCCCAATTATTGTTGACTATTTTTGAATTCAGTGATTTGAGAAATTTGGAAATTGAGTGGATTTGTCATCAATTTTCAGAGACCCATCTCTAATTTTTCGGAGTCTATCACCCAATTTAAGTGATAAAAATTACGGATGATCAGGCCCTTTAGTCAGTGCCTCAGTATCACCAATAATTGATGATAGTGTAAAGAATGCACGGTAAATTGGAGAAAAAGGGCGGATTTATTCATTTAATTACAGAAAGAGATTGGGAATATCGAAGTTGACGTTTTAGAATTCCCAAGAACAATAGAATCTGGAAACAAAACACACACTTTGCAGGAAGAGGGAAGAGAATCGATACATAAAACATTCGATTTGGTTACAATAGATACAATACAATAGATTCCTGAAAATCAGTGGACATGCCCCTGAAAAACAAAACATTTTTGCTTTGCGTTCGTCGTTTATCAATTAATAGTAACAATCAATTAATTTAATTAATTAATTAACAACTTTGAGGATATCCAAGAATCTTTTACAGGCTGGTACAGACCACACCATTCAAATATTTTCAATCATCAAATTTGTCAATTAAATTGCGTGAGAAAAATTTGATAAAAATCATGAATTTTTAGCGTCATTTAAATTACATTTTGCACAAAACTATCATTTTTTTAAACACTCGTGGTTTATAATTAAATAATTGAAATTGTTCAAACTTTGTGAAATCTTATTTTTTTTGTATAAAATCAGTTTCTGGTAAAATTCTAAATATAAACAAATTTGTTACGATTCCGAACAAATGATTTCCATCATTGAAAATTATTTATGGAAAATGCTCGTAATTTTCAAAATTCATACTTTTTAAATTATTTCATTATATCATCTCCCTTCAAAAGAAAACTTTCTAATCTTTTTCACATTTTGAATACCGAGATTCAAATTCAGACCTGCAAAGTATAAATAATAGAATCATTGTAAAATGTCCGGAAACAGGGTCAAATGGGGCTCAAATGGCCGCTCCGATGTTCAACTACAAAATAGAAAAGGATTTCACTAGAGAAAAAATCCAATGGTTTCAAGAGTTAGTCACCTCTCGTCAATTCCCCACAAAAAATATTGCTAAAACTACCACAAAAAATCAAAATAACCCTGCCCAACGAACAGTGCACTGATAGAACGGATTAGTTATTGTTAACGAATGGATTTTGGTTGGAGGTTAGGGTCTATTCGGTCCCACCAAATGTTCATTCGTTAATAGTTAACGAATGTATATTTGAGGAGCCTTGTTTGACTTGACTTTCGCCATTCAAGTGAACCATCCGTTGACTATTCACGAATATTCATTTGGTCATATTCAACTCTACCATTCGTTAATAGCTAACGAATTTCGTTTGGAATAAATGAATCATTCTATCAGTGCGCAACAAAAATATTGCAATCCCCAACCAGTTCCGTCCCTCCACCCTCATTCAATCCAAATTAACCACCGATTCCAACCCAAGATAGCCCGCCGCACGCACCTGGTCCCTCATTACTTCCACCGATGTCTCCCCACGCGTCTCAGAAAATTCCCACATCACGGTTGTGTCCTCGCTCGGCCGCAGCGCACACACGAACCAACGCGAGGGGTTAAGTTTTGTTACACTCCAACACCTCGTTCGCTTTCATACGTACCGTTGCTAATGCATTGCTATATTGACGCAATACTCAGTCGTGTCTGTACACCCTATCCGCGCAGAACAATGGTGGCCCTGCGGTGATGGAGAATAAACCCCGGGTCCTTTCCCCCTGCCCGTCGCCCCCTTCATGGTGGCAACACGCGAGAAGTGGAAACCCAGTGTTCCAGGCGGAGGAAAGAGGGATGAACGCCGGGGTTGAAAGCACTGTTCCGAGTATTTGACGCGTTTGTTCGACACTCGAAACAACGCAGCTATCCACTCGAGGTTGCACGCGGGAATGAGTATGGACGGGGGTTTTTGGGGCTTTGGGAAGGACCCGTCGAAACCTCTAGGATACAGTGGTCTCTCGGGTCGAGTCATTCCATCTCGCAGCTAGCATTTGGTTGGAACTCAAGCATTCTCAACGATATTCTACTCGTTCCAGTGGGCTTGACCCAGAGACACCTAAAGGGCATTTACGCTAGGAAAATTAGGGGCTGAAATTAGTAGGCTCTTGTCCCCTTTTCTAAGACATTTGCGTCTCTAAATTTGAGTCATTTTTAGGGGTTGATTAAGGCGTTAAAGTAGTATATGCTGGTAGATAATTACTCCTGAAATTTCGAGTAAAACATCATGACATTTTTAATAATCACGCATTTACTTGATATATTTAGATATTTTATCATTGAAAAATCGGGTGAATTCTGGAGTATTCAATGGAATTGCAATTGTCAGGTCCTCATGATGATGAAAATTATTAAATAATTTGAAAATTCAAGCAACAATTTCCCTGAATTTTCAACTTGAATGGGAGATTCCGTTATCAATAATACTGGACGTATTATTGATAATAATTAATTCAGAAGTGGCAAAATAACGTAGTCTTATGAGAAAACGAATTTTTCGAGATTAGAGATAAGATTACAACGTAGAGGAAATCTTGAAAAAATTCAAATCAATAAATAAAAATTTGATACCGTATACGAAAATTATCATCAGTGTCAAACTTTTATGATAAATGATTTATGTTTCTGGTTATTCTGAATGTACAGGTTGACCTTGTCAAACGAGAGAATTCAATTGAATAGTTTTGTTTTGGACATGCATTTGTTTGAAAATTATGATGTCCCCTTGTTTTTCCAAATACGTTATGAATTTTTTAGTAGATCTCCATGAGACAAGATCCCATTGAATTTGATGACTTTTATTTCTAGACCTGATGAAATAACGTTTTTTATCTCAAAATTCTCAAAATTATAATGAGTTTGATATGCACGAAATTTTATTATTAAGAAACTTCACGAAGAGAAATTTTCTAGAAAAATTCCAGTGACGGCCGGGGAAAAATTGGAACTATAATTGAGTAACACGTGAATTTTTCCCGTTCTTACATGACATTTTCACAGAAATCCCTGCAAATTTTACCTCAACACCACTAAAAGATTTCATAGCCGATGGATTGGATTTTTTTCCAGTACCAGCATCAGAATTTTCTCCGTGTCTCGACACGAAGAGAAATTCTCTATGATTTTGATTTATTCACTTAAATGTTTCGTTCATATTTCACGTAGAATATTCCAATATTTTTTTGCTACCGAAAAAACGTCTCATTTTAACACATTTTAAGTTCCCTCATCCCAAGTTAGTCCACAAGCCGCATTTTTGTGTCAAATGTCTTGAATTAAGACGTCCTGAAGACCCTACTATTCCCAGTATGGGTCGAACTCCAGCATTCTCACCGATACTCCACTTATTCCGCTTTGACCCAGAGACACCTGAAATACATTTACGACCCAGTGTCCCGGTTTCACTGGGCTGAATTTTCTTGACGATTTTTCACGCTCCTAGTTACCTATTTCCGGAGAAGCGCGACGAGGGGTCCGAAGCCAATGGTCAGAAGCGCTGGAGGAGTACCAATTGCTCCTGAAGACCCCCTGCATCAGCCCAGAACAGTGGACGGAAGAGGATAGAAGGGAACACTTTCTCCTGCCCCCCGCGGGTTCCCGACGCACAGTAGCAAAAATACCCCCTAGGAAACCCCAGAGCCATTACGCTTTTTTCCACAATGAATCCCTATTTACATGCCTGTCAATGAGATATTTATGCTGGCTGATATTGCGTTAGCGAGCGAGTAATTGAAAAATTTTCCGATATAACCGTGCCACCAATCCTATCGCTCGCTGTATGCCCCGCGGCATCTCCTTCCGTTCGCGGTGGGTTTGTATATATCTGTATGGCGGCTTTATCCGGGTTGATATATATTTTCCTTGTGCCTTCGTCATCGCTCTTTTTATTTTTCTTCGCGCATACTGGTTGCTCCGGGGAGAGAAAAATTTCGGTGGAATCGCAGTGCATGGGGGTTTCGGGGAATTTTCGGGTAAAAGGGAAAGTTTTACCACAGGGGTTGGAATGTATTGGGATTTTTTTGGGGAATGCAGCATGCATTCTGATGTGGCGTAGAGAGAATTTTTGGGAAATTATCGTGGGTTCTGCATGATGCAACTTCGTTTTTCTTTTATTAATTTGTATTTGAATTTATTTCTGATTAGACTAATGTGTATTCTGAAGCGAAAATCACGCTCATTTTTCGTTCGTGTAGATGAAATTATTTTTTAAATTTATGACATTCACAAATTAGACATTAGTTGTGACCATCATTTGTAGTTTGAAAATTAGAGCATCAAACGGCCGTCATTTTTTGTCGTATGACGTGATCTAAAAAATGTCGAGCATTTTACATCTCGAAATGCGAATATTGAATGATTTTCCTCATGAACGCAGCACTGATGAACATTTTGAACTGCTACAAACTCTGGTCTTCAACTCTGGTTCTGGTTGATGCCTCTAAACACGACAAATGTCTCTAACAATGATGTCTGTTTTCAATTGAAAAGCAGAGTTGTGACACCATTGTCCAGTGGGGTCTACGAGTCTCCCCTGGTTCAAATCCATCTTTAGAGGCATCAGCACGCCATTTCTCGAGCCGCTCTTCCATTTGAGCCCAAAAAAACATTCATATATTATCTGACATCGCTGTTATAAACTCTGATTTTCAATTAAAAACCAGGGTTGAAAACGAGAGTTTGTAACAGCGATGTCAGTCAAGATATTAATGTTTTAATTTCAGACAAGATATGAACGTTTTTTTGGGCTCAAATGAAAGAGCGGGTCGAGAAAGGGTCGACTAGTTGAGGTCCACTATCTCCCATATATCCACGGTAGAAATTACCTTGAATCCATGGAAAAACGTCCCGTATATCCACGGTCAAAGTTACCGTGGAGCGTGTGAATAGACACTGCCAATTTTTATTGAATATTTCTCTCTGTGCAGCCAAAAATATTCAACAGTATAAGCCAATGAGATAATTCCCCGCACAAGACACCAGGTGTGTCACTCAAAAAATCCTCGAACCCTTTGAACACCTGAAATCCCAATTAATATGATAAATGCGTCCTTTCACCGGTTTTGTTCAGACGAATGGTAATATATCTCTCTCGGTGATAAAACTTCGGGCGCCTGTGCATTTCACCCCGTCGTCCCGCGTAAAATGGATTCCTTATATATACGATAGATGGTTTATACAGAAAAGATGAGAGCAGAGAGGGTGAAAGAGAGCGCGAAAAAAATAGAATTGAGAGGGAGAGACCGCTTTCGCTCTCAGGGTTGTACCTTTTATTGGCTGATCCACTCATCCTCGTGATAGAATCCGGCGCACGAGTCCGATTTTACTCCCTGTAACCTCCACCCATCCCTCCCTGGTTTATTGGTGGACCCGATCATCCCTTTGTGAAAGCCCATTGTGAGCGTTGGTCCACATAAACGAAATTGCTGAGGGGTTTTTCTATCGTAGGGACTTGAATACAAAGCGATAGTATTTGGGCGTGACTGGCTGGACGATCTGCCACGGTCTTGCTCTCGTTTTCACGCTACGGTTGACGAAAAACTGACCCCCTCGCGCCCTTTTTTCTATTCTAGATATACTGATACGCGTGGAGCTGTCTCTCGGCAATTCTCCAATGTTTTTGGATGAGAAAAGGGGGGGGGGAGAGGGACTTAGCGAGACAGGAACCAAAATATATTCCATCCTCGTGTTATTGGATGGGATTTTTCCCATTTATTTCACCCTCAGAATTCCTGTGTGACGAATTTAATAAATAGACGTCGTTACAGCGCCTGTCGGAAAGGAATCCGGGGTGATTAGGATAGTCTAATTGCTGGTATTCTGTTGTTGGTTTTATTGGCAATTTTATGAGGGCTTATTTATGGACTCGTGGATACGCTGGCACTTATCTGGTTGGGGCTCGGTGTACTTGGGCGGAAAAGAGATTATGTGCAAAATTTATTTTAACGTAAAAGTAACACTATTATTATCGTTATTATGTGAGGGTGTTAATTGGTTTTTCGCTTATTTTGAATGGGAGATGAATATAAAAAGATATTAGTGATGTTTTCTGAGGAAAAAAAGAAATTGATGGAATTTAATGTTGAATAAATCCCTTGATTCTTTAATGTTTTTTAGAGAATATTTTTTATGTACATAGCATTTACGATTGGAAAACTTCTTGTTCAATTATCAAATTTCTTAGTTAAATTTAGCGTTGTTATCATTGTTATTTGAGAGTATTGATTGTTTTATTGTACATTCTAATAGTGAAATGGATATAAAAATATATTCATAATGTTTTCAGTGAAAAAAGAAAGAAATTGATGAAATGTAACGTTGAATAAATTTCTTGCTTCATTAAATGTTCAGTTACATAATTATTGTCATGATTGTAAAATTTTTTTTTCAATCATGACAATAATTATGGGAATATTTTTAATTTACGTCATTTTTGATGTACATTATTCTTGTTGACTTCATACGGATAAAAGATGATATTAATCTTCTCTCGATATCAGGTTTATTAAGTAGAAAATTGATTTCAACTTCAAACATTATTATTATCATTATTGGATGATAGTATTGATTGTTTTATTGTATATTTTGATCGTGAGATGAATATAAAAGGATATTTGTGATTTTTTCTGTGGAAAAATAGAGAAATTGACGAAATTTCACAGCAAATAAATCCCTTGAATCATTAAATGATTAGTCGAATAATTATTGTCATGATTCTATAATTGTTCATTACAGAATATTTTGGTTTACGTCACATTCACAATTATAAAACTTCTTGTTGAATCCATACAGATGAAAGAAGACACGAATGTTCTCTAAATATAAGGTGTATCCCATAATAAAAATTCATAATTTTTTTTTTCTAAATCCAATAAATTTTGTTTTTTGATTTAGATTCAACCAATTTTTTTATTGATTCCATTTTTTTGGGAAATAAAATACATCCACGGTATCGGAATGGAAGTTGAATCGCCTCTGAATATGTTTTTCGCGTAAACTCCGGTAACATGGAAATATTATACCTCGCAGTTGTAGAGAAAACTTCTCCTAGATACAGGCTGTATCCGATGTTCATATTTTATTCGCCCTCTCAGGGACAGAATTTTATTTGATTGGTAGCACTAAAATGCCGATGTATTTTCTGCTGATAGAATGAGTCGTAAAAGAAATAGCAGAAGTCGTTGAGATGTTTTTTTATGTTTTCTATTCAAGATAAAGTTTTGTGGCTTTTCATTATATGTTCTTCGTTTATGCTGATGGGAGAGTTGATTTCAGTGGACTCCTCCTTTTGTCGGAGGATAATGTTTAATTAACCCACATTTGATTTCGAGTTTCATAGTCTATTGAATCAAACCGCAGCCCTTTCGTCCACAAAGGACGTATCAACAATAATAACAAAGCGGAAACTTGTTTGTCAAAAGATTCGTGGTCATTGGAGAATAATATTCATTACTGAGGGCTGCGGTTACCTTGTTATGAAGTTGCCGCAGCTTTCATTGCGGATGGAAGCAAACAGAATGTTTGTCGCGTTGATGAGCAAGGAGAGGGACGAAAAAACAGCAACATCTAATGGTACTGCATCTGCACCAAAGCTCCCGGGAAAAACAATTATTAAAAACTTTACCGTTGAATAAATTTCATTTGCAAGCAGAAAGAAAATCTTGTTTGAATCACGGGAAATTCATTTCACTAACTTTTCCATTTATTCCGTACGCATTAATATCAGAATTATACGCGGGTATATAATATTTCTGACTGAAATTCCCGTTACAATTTTGAATTTTTTTTTTCCATTGCATTCATTATTACTCGGGTAAAATGATTAAACTTGAGGGTGAGTGGAAAGTAATTTCGTCATTGGAAATTCAAAATATTATGAAAAATCAATGAAAATTGTAATTTCTTGTTTCATTACTCCATTAAAATTAAGAGACAACAGGACAAATCCAGTAAATATATTTTTGAAGTTTCAATTAATTGAATATTCCGTGTAATTTAATATTGAATATTTATATTTCAATGAAAAGTGCTAGTAAGTTTTTGAATTCTTGTTTCCTTGATGCTTAAAAATCTGAAATTTAACCGAGATTTCAGTGAAATCTGAAATTTGATGAATTTACCAAACTTTCATCATTGGAAATTCAAAGTTTCATGAAAAATCTAAGAAAATAGTAAATTCTAATTTTATTACTCCATCAAAATTAATAGAAATCAGAAAAATTCTGGTAAACATATTCTTAAAATTCCAATTAATTGAATATTCAGTGGAATTTGATACAGAACATTCATGTTTCAGTTAATTATTCCAATAAGTTTTTTAATTCTTGTCTTCTTGCTGCTCAAAAAATTGAAATTTTATTGAGATTGCCCTGAAATCTGAAATTCCAATAATTCTTCTCAATAATTTTGATACCACTTATTTTAAGATTGAATAAAACCCCAGCTCCAGAAGGATTCTATTCCTAGCTCTAGATTTTTTCTCAAGATTTATTTTGAAAAATTGAAGAACTCATATCATTCTATCTTGTTAATTTTTAAAAAATTTTCCCCGCAAAATGACAGAAAACAAGGTTTTAAATTATAACAGACAGATGATCCCGTGGGCGTTCCATTTACGGAATGAGTCCTCTCAAAGAAGAAAAAGAGAACACGAAAATAAATGGAAAAAAAGCCACATGACGCCCTGAGATCATGCAAGGACTGTCTTTGTCTCAAGGCGGAGGTATCACGCAAGTGAGTAATACGAGAGGACCCGAGTCCCATGAATCAGAATCAGGGGGAGTCCAACGGGTATGAATGACACACCATTTATATAACGCACTTTTCCACCTTACCTCGGCCTCAAGAATCCCTGTCCCGTCGTCTCCGCTCCTCATTCACCGTCGTTTCGCACACCCTCGCACCGATCATCAAGCAAAATGTGCGACGAATAAAATATCACACGTGTAGCACAAAACGACATGACAGTGAGTCCTCATCCTCGATTTTTGTCGAAATTTTTTCATGTCGAATAAAAATCGTAGTGCGTGGGAGAAGCCGGAAATATTGCGGTGCAGTAACTCACGCATGTCCTCCTTCGTTGCTATTGTTGAGGCGACGGTCACTTCTCACTTTTATCGCATTTTCTTGGGACAATTGAATATTTAGGGTGATATTGTCTGCCGATGTTGAACAAAGGTACTGTTCGCAATAAGAAATTTATGCGAAGGCGTAGAGGGAAAACAATACGAGAAAAATTTCCGGGTCGGTGCATTTTGTCATTGATTCCAGGAAACTTGCTGGTAGTTTTTTAATCTTGGAAATGAATTAAATTTTACGATATTTCCATATTGCACGTGTGAATATCCCGCGTTCTATCCACGCTCACCTCCAGTTCCAACCGTTCAAAAGAACGGTTATAATTATATCTAATAAATAATTTATTGATTTCAAATAAACCATTTAGTAAAATCAAATGAAGAATTTACTCATTTGAAATAAAGAAACTTTCTCAACATAAGAAAAATCTTTGGTAGTTATTAACGAAGAATTTATGTGGATCAAAAAAGATTGATTAATAATATAAAAATCATTTGTTTAATGGAAACAGAACCTCTAATAAAGAAAAATTTTCAATGTGAATAAAAACTTTACTTCGCGCTCTTTAAATAAACTTATAAACTTTGTTTGATGTAAATGAATCATTTCTCTAGTTGCATCTACACTGGAAAAATCTAGATGTTCTACGTGAGAATATTTAAGGGAGTGGAACAGATTTACTTGAGGGAAATTAACCAACTTGACGGAAGGAAATTTTGGTCGTGATCATCAGAAATATCCCTAGAAGAATTCGAACTATTGGCAGAAAAAAAATATAATCTATTGTACTACAATCATTAGATCTGAGAGAATTCCATAGGTTCACATCATAAAAAGAATACATTGACGAGGGAAGAATCATTTTTTCCCAAAAAAAATTGTCCCCTCGAAATTATCATTTGTTCCATGTAAATTATAAGTGTTTATTGGACGAAGATGTACACTACCCAATAAAATTCACTTGATAAAACGGGAGCCTCATACAATTCTCTGTAGATCGAATGTATTTACCCGAAAGACATACAAATGTCTCACGAGAACAAATCCTCCTACAAAAATCATCATGTTTTGGTGGAATCATTACTTTTCGTCCACAACTAAATTGACTCAACACAACAAAATATCTTTTCAGAGGAACATTTCATTTTCGGCAGAACCAATTTTCATCCGCCCATAACCCCGTGACCCCGACAGGACAATGACTGATGAATTCAAATAGTCAGGAGTCGAGTGACCGGAGGACTCGCGAGGTGAAGAGCCAGACGTATTTTCTCAAAGGAAAAGAGATCTCTGCCTACCGTTGTGTCAAAGAGAGTGCCTCAGTGCCTTCCCCGTCTCCCAGGCGATTCTACCCCTCTATTTTTTACATCGCTCCCTCCAGATTTTCCCCGAGTGCAGGCTGAATTAATCATCAACTGCTTTGTGCTTTCCAGAAAAATCTCAACTCCCGGGAGCTGACTGAATTTGCCTCATCGCAGGCCTGAAAAAAACATCAACCCAGAAAAATATCGGGATGTATCCAAAACTGATACATCCAAAATACAGACGATGGAAAAAAAATCATGACAAAGAAGAGCTCTCCATCATCATTGCCATAACAAAAGCTGAAAAATAAAAACCGTAACAATACGAGGCTCTTTTATGAATACCGAATAGATTCAACTCACAAAAACTGCATTAGTCTGCACCAAAAAAAACCATCCATCCTAAATGAAAAATCCCTCAAAGAATATTCGCATTTATTATCTTTTTACTCTTGGAATCTCCGAGATATATGCAAACACGAGGGTGAAGTCGTTAACGAGGGGTAATAAAAAATTCAGTGCACCCCCCGAGGATATACTTGTTTATTAACAACTGACGTTAATGCGTCAAAGGCGTGCAGCTCATTCGTGAAACTTTTTAATTTTCCCCCTTTTGTTTTGTTATTCACTCCCTTGGCTTCGCGTTTTTTTCCCGCAAAAATTCCTAACCTCTGTTTTCCCGCTAAAATTCCACTCTGCCCACACGCTTTAGACGGAGGAATCTCCCCCCTGTCGTTCACCTTGTTACATCTGCGGTGAACGAGGCAGGGAGGCCTTCAAATGTGCAAAATGGGAGGGAGCAGTGTAATGCTCAATGCACTCTATCCAACAGCGATAAAAGTTCATCCCGGCCTAGGTGCTAGTTTTTATTAACCCGTCGAGCTAAACTCTAGATTTTTATTCGGTCGTACAGTAAATATTCTGCTTCCATAAACCTGCAGAACTGAGTGGGATGTTACGATTTAACCTTTGTTTACATAACTATTTGATTTTTATTCGCGTTTTTATTCACATGGAATTTGTAGCATTTTTTGTAATGGAAATGTGTCTAGTCACGGCGCTGTTCCTATGGCATTTCTATGCATCTTTTGAGAGTGAAATATAATTGAGGTACATACAGAAAAAAATTGTAATTATTATGACTAATTCAATTGAATTCTCATTTTGAAGGTTTAACTTTCTGAGATTTGATGAGAAAAATGTCTTCACACTCCTTTTTATAGAATTATCAAACAAATTGTTCATCAAATGTTCATGAGCTCAATCAAACAATTGAATTCCGGTCACATAATTGAAATATTTTCGGTTGTAATACCACGAGAGTTTCAAAATGGTCCGGTATTTCGGGATTTTTCCTGCGGAACTTGACGCATTCGTTTGTACGAAGGGAAGTTTGAGGGAAATACTCCGAGTCATTTTAAAGCTCGAGAGGTATTCCGCGGATTATTTTCCCCATCACTATTTCGATAAATAGGATTGTGGTATTCGGTATCATCGTAGTAAAATCAATATTTTTTTGTTGTTCTGGTTGCCAACGGGAAATTACCGAACGACGGGAAATGATCGGTTATAGCGAGTGATTTTTCTGCAAAACTCATCCCGATCGCTGATGCGCACACTGAGAAAAAAAATTACTTTTGCCAAGCAAATCTGCTAACTACAAGAAAATCCACACATTTCAAATGCAAATATTTGTATACATTGACTTGTGGCAAGTAAATTTACTTGTGGCGAGTAAATTTACTTGGCAGAAGTAATTTTTTTTTTCAGTGCAGGCAAACTTGAGGGAAATATCCGATAAATTTTGAAGGTCGAGGGGTATTCGGAGTAGAATTTCCTTCCTCCTGTGTGCAGTGGTCGAGGTCACGTGGTACCTTACACGAACACCTCACAGAAGTAAAATAAAAGTTTTAATCTTGTTATCAATTTCTCGTAAAGAATTCTGGCTAAATCGACCCATTCCAAATAACTCTTTATCTTGAATCAAATCAACACAGCCTCACACAAGTTTTTTTCACAAATTGAAATGTCAAAATCAAAGAGAACAATTCACAGGCAACTGTAGAATTATCATCATTTTGATAATTCACTAGTAGCCTGGTGAATTATCAAAATAACACCGACGTGAAGGTGTCACGTGACCTCGAATACTGCGCTCTGATTGGGCGAATTCTCGATATAATTCTCTTCTGATTGGTCGAAACGGTAATGAGGAAAATAATCAGTGAAATGAATGAATAAATCCATTAATTCACGTATTTCCAACAAATATGTTGTGCAAGCGAATAAAAAAACCTCATAAAGACTTTCATTCGACCTAAATGTATCAGCTCTCCGAGTCTACGTCCCTAGTAATCCCATAAAACAACACCCGAGGTTCCTCCCAACTTTTCTCAATCATGAAATTATCAATAATGAAGCCAGATTCCTTTCATCCCCTCAGACACTTTTAACAACCTTCCACCTACAAACGTGATATAAATTTTTTTAATAACACGTAAATATGCATTTTTCACCATCTCCCCTACCTTTTTTCCATCTCTCATTAGCATGCCTTTTCGAAACATCAAAAGACAGAGGAGCTCTCCCGCCACTTTCGTCCATTCCGGTTCAGCCCCTTTTGCGCACCACTGCCTAAAATCCTCTCGTCCCCCCACCCCGGCATTTTCCGCTTTACATTTAAATAATTACAATCCTGGTGTCGTTTAGCCAACGATAATTTATAGGTGCGATTTGCACCGCCTCAAACGTCATGCCAACCCCCTCCGAGTGCAATGCGCCGTGGTAAATTCAACTTTTTCAGTCTTTCGTTAACTTCTCTCCCTCGTTTTCTCTCTATTGCTTCCCTCTTTGATGGGTATGACTGAGCTTACACGCCTGCGTGCGTGTAGATTGCACGATTCGTTCCTTCACTGTTCAACGCTCGAGCAGGAATCTAACCCCCTCTTTCCCTTGTGTTACTGTAAAGACGATCATAGCCCGTGATTCGTGCCCGTGATGCCTTCACGGTGGATCTGCTTTAAGTCCCTTACACGTGCAACGCCATGCCATTTTCCTCTTCACTTCTGATCATAGACCCTACCCCGCTCGTTATATGCGATTGCATCTGATGCTCACCCCTGTCGTTAGTTTTCCTGTCGGTGCAGATTTCTCTTTTTCTCTGTCTCCCTCTCGCCCCCCGGCCTCTTAGTTTTTTAGAACCTTTTTTGGGGCGGGGAATTGTCTTTGTTCACTATTGTCTCGCATTCATCGATTTTTCGAGTCATGACGGAGCTTTTGTGTTTTTGCTCCATCACATTTGTCGGATTGTTTCGGTGCAAGGTGAATCGGGTCATTCCGATGCTCGGATGGGGGTCATTAGATCGGTTTTAGGGTGAAGGGGTTCGGAATGTGGAACTAGGTTTTTGAGAATTTTTCTGCGCTGCGCAGTGATTGATTGGTTTGAAGGGAGGTGATTAATGAGATGGGTCTGGAATGAGGGGTTTGATGGATTTGGGGATTTTTTTTGGGTGGGAGAGGTCGGGGAATTTCGTTGGGAGAGGTTTTGGGGGAATTCGATGGCCTGAGGTCTTCTGGTGTCTCTTCGGGAGTTACTGGGGGATGCGGGAGAAGAATTCTTGTGACTTTCTTCGAATTTTTAGATGACAGAAGAGGGAGGAAAGAATCGGAGGTGAGCATGGGCCGATTTGGTACAAGTTGGTTAATTTTTAGAACGGAAAAATTGTATACAATCTTATCAATTTTTGGGTGAGAGACTTTGAAATTGATATAGCAGGGGAAATCATATGATTTTAACGGAATTCCACATTTTTGAGAAACAGGAAGAGGAGAATTCCCCAACTTACGTGGAGTTTCCCGTGAATATTACTTATATATTAATTAATATTGATTTATAGTGTAGGAAATTTAAGAATATATGTACCTGAATATTTGTAATCTCCATTTTCATCAAATAATTAAACTGAAATTTACAGTTTTTATTGATTCATTCATCAACTTATAAATTTTGAGTGAGGAAATTCCTTGAGATTTTGGTGGAAGTGTAACGTGATAACAATTTTCAAGAAATATAGCTTGATAGAATTTTACTCTAATAAATTTTCAAATCACTTCAACAGTCGAAGAATTACCACTAATTTGTATTTATAATAATTTCAATTTCAATTTTCAATCCAAATTTTCAATTGGGAGATAAAAGGAACGGAATTCCTGTGAAATTTCTCGCGTTTTTGAACGAGACTAAAGCACGCGACAAATTCAAGATGCGTATGAGAAAATTTAACACAAGTTTGTTAATTTTTAGAGGCGAGAAATAATAAAATGTCAAATTCCACTGAAAATTCAATGGAATTTTCAAATTTTGAGCAACAGGACGACGAACATTCGTCAAATAACCTGAATTTGCAATCAAAACGTGAATTCTTAGAGCCTAATAACGCTGAATTTTCAATTGATTACAGATCCGAGAATACATTTACCCAAATTCTCCTGATTTTTATCAATTTTCATGTAATAATTGAACTAAAATTTCCAGTTTCCATCCATTTTTCCTTCAAATTGTAAATTTTCAATGCCAAAATTCCCAGTGTCGCTTAAAGAAATTTCTTACACAAATTTCCATATCTCTTTAAAACTTGAAGCATCCCCTAATTTCCTTTTTCGATATTGTCAATCTTGTAAGCACATTAAAAATATTCACAATCTCCGTTACATGATAACGGAGTATGAAAAATCTTGAGAATATTGAAACTGATTCATCAATATCCAATATCGCTAATCCCCCATAACATTTAATCACACAGGATACACGAACCCCGCGGCTTACAATTCCACCTTAGCCCATTTACTATTCACTAGCCCATGTACGAAGACGCCGAGGCAATGCAATTCCGGATTAGCAAGCGGAGCGTGTGTGCAAGCAGACACACACAGGGCGGAAGTAAATATTCCAGGAGCATTCGTTTTGCTCACGAGGTGTATTGTGCTGTTACGATGGTTTTCCACGCTCTCGTGAGAGCACCCGGGGTTACTTCCATCTTGTTTTTTCCACCACCAGAGGCATATGTACACAGGTAGTGCGGTTGCGTTGGCAAAGCTCGGCGCCTATAAAATAGTAGTGAATCGTTAAAGTCCATATGGACGATTCCCTGAATCGAGAAACCTCGGGATGCTGCAGATCAAGAGCACACATGGCTTATTCATAAAGTATTTTTGAGGTTCCTATTGGGCAAAGTGGTTTATCCTCTATTTGAAGGATGAATAATTTATTTTGAATTAGGATTATGACAGGTGGTTACTTTCAATGCAGAGATGTTCAATGATAATGAGCAGGGCGATCCATGAAAACTGGATGAGTCTTGATAATTTAACGTTTTTAATGAATAAAAACATTTTGTAGCGTTAGAAATTTCACTGGAGAAAGAAGTTGGTGAAGAATTATTAAACAAGTGAGGGAATCGGGCTGCGAAATTCATTTCTGAGTCTTTTTCACTCTACATTGGGACGAGAAAACTAAGACGAGTGAATTTTCTTTGCTGTCTTGGGAAAATTTGCTAAACGTGAGGACAATTTCTGCGCAAGTTTCAGAAAAGTTATAATTTTTATCAGTAAAAGAAATAATTAGTCTAATCACTTTTACTCTCAGAACAAATACAACTGCCGAAATGATTAAAATGTGACAACTTGGAATTTTTTATTGCAAAAACATTAATCATTTCTGTTAAAATAAAGAAATCAACGAAAAATATTCAAGAAACGGAGATCCATTTCTATGAAGCCCCTTCGAGTGTCTCATTAGAAATAATTATCGCCCTAATTGTCACCAAAATAGTTTCGCCAAGAAAACAGTGATATTTCCTCAGAATTTATGGTTTATTTATTTATTTAAGCTGAGGATTGCTCGTATTGACACAACATTTATCAATAAAACGATCCCCAAAGTCCCGTAAATGCCGCGTATTCCTCGAAGAAAATTATGACGAACACCCACAAGTGTCACCCCCACAGCTGTGGAATGCTTATAATTTGTGACAAGATCACCCTTGGGCATTTGAGTTTTGTGGTGGTAGAGGCTATCCCTGATGTCGGTTGAGGCCTGCACGTTATACACTGGGGGACGTTGCCCGTCAGACCCACGGGACAAACGCAAAATAATCCGCCAAACACTTTTACATATTGCCCGACCGACCCCTCACTACTCTCAACGCGTTTGTATTTGCATAACATCCCCCGTGGCGCGTCTTTCCCATTTCAACTAACAAAAGTGACTTGCCAGTCGTCTGGGGGCTCGGGGGTTGAAAATTGTGGAAATATCAAACTGAATCCAATTTACGGTGAGACAAATGTACGTTGATGAAGTCAGTTTTAAAATACACTCGTCGCGTTTGTATACGTAATTTTATAACAAGAAATTTAATTTCTTGGACGCTTTTCCGGCGGTCTGATGAGATTTTTTGTTTTACACAAATTTAATATTTTTGGTGTTGAGTCAAGGTGGATTTTAAAAAATGTGCTTGAAAAAACATTTGTTAATCATGTTAAGAATAGAGTCGCATTCAAAAATGTGAAAATTGTTATAAAATATAACTTAGTTTAAGTGCAGAGAGAATCAAGTTGGAGAAAAATTAGTGAAGATACAGTGTTAGAAATCTTTTGAAATTTCATAGAAGATATTATAGTAAATCTCATGAGAGTGACATTGAATCGAATTTAGGGAAACAAACAGTTATGAAATTTCAAGTTTTAAGTAGAATTCACGGAAATTCATGAGCTTTCATGGGAGTGCGATGGAAAGTTCACAAATTGATTGAATTTTCAGTGGAACATGAATATTCAAAAACAAAATGACGTGAATTTTTAATTTTTCCTTGAGTTCTCCTGATTTTTCTCAATTTTCACAGAATAATTGAACTGAAAAA
Source organism: Diachasma alloeum (assembly GCF_001412515.2). Taxonomy (NCBI): domain Eukaryota; kingdom Metazoa; phylum Arthropoda; class Insecta; order Hymenoptera; family Braconidae; genus Diachasma; species Diachasma alloeum. Next base: position 438,645 of record NW_021680455.1, on the reverse strand, counting down.
AGTATATTATTCATTTCCAGACCATTTGAACAGAAAATCAATGAAATATTTGATTCCTCAATGACACGATTCCCTGAAATTTCAGTGGAACTTGAATACGATAAAATTTTTTGGAATTTTTCACGAAAAATTCAGACGCAAATTGTTAACAGTGTAATTTGTACCGAAACGGGAAAATTTATTCTGCATCCCTTTATGCCTTCATTTTCGACAATACAGTCCACTTCAATTTAGGGACAAAAAAAGAATTGCCAAAAGTATGAAACCAGACCTCAATAATTTTACTTTGTTTTTTCATTAAATATTATTTTTATCCAGGAAAATTTGCGAATGATAACTGACATCTGTCAATTTAATTTTACCTCTCGGATGAAATGTTCATTTCGCATCAGAATTAATTTCTGAATAACGAATTCACATCCATGTTATTTGTCCTGAAAATATCAAGAAGTGCAGTGATAATCATGATAATATAATAGAATATTTATTATATTGTTCGAAATGAAGGGATTGAAACGAACCTCTCAAATGATTGTTTTGATACCACAGCACGAGTTGACAGAAATGAGTGAAAATAAATTTCAGTACGATTTCAAAATTCAACCAGGGAACAAATGCACCCCTCCTCAATTTCCACTAATTTTCATTGTTTATTGTAAATCCGGATATTATGGGGCACCCCATTATTGGTGAGCCCTCCCATTTTGTCTCAACATCATCGAACAATATAAATAACGAATATTCGATAATTCCACGGGCTTGTATTCCAGTTGAACAAAACTCGTTTGCATTGAATTCTATTACCGATTATTATCAGTATATTGTGAATTTATTCCGGAAAATCCATTGAGGTTTGACGGACGGCTTGTTTGAATAACGAGAGATAATTCAAAAGAGCAGAATATGATCGATCATTTAACATTTAAAATTCCAGTCTGATATCGATAATTTTCCTTTTTAGGGATGAGAAAATTAAATGAAAAATATAATTCAGAAAAAAATAGTGTGCGTCAAGGAAATGTCAAGTTTTGGCAAATGAAAGAGTGAAATTTTCCGCGTGAATTTTGATGTTTTCCCCCACTTCTGAATAGTTATTCTGAATTTTTTGTTTTGAATGTTCATTTCTGAATATTAAGGAACTACTATTGACTCATCGGGGAATTTCACAGTTTATGAAGTGAAAAATATGTTTCGTGGTCGGAATTTTTGAAGCGTCGTGAATAAAAATATACTGTACAGTGTCCAGAAAAAATCGATCGCCGTTACAGAAAGATTCTTAGACTATAAACTAGTTATTTAAGTTTTTTGACGAAGATCTTATTAAATTCCGGATAAATTTCATCATTTTACAACAAATTTTATGAAAATCAGTAAATTTTTCGGAGCACAAGCGGAGAGAATCCACCGCCTTTTCTGCGTTGATCTACATTGTTCAAAATTTTTGGCTGAAATTTCGAGTTAAATTCTTTGAATTTTTTATAACATTATTATTCCTTTGATATTTCACGGAATTTTGTTATTAAAAATTCAACATTTTATGAAAAAATTATTGAAAACTACGAATTTCAGTTCAATTCTCCGCTGGAAATTAATAAAAATCAGGAGAATTCAGATAAATATTTTCTCCAATTTTCAATCACCAGAAAATTCCACAGAGTTTGGAAATTCTCGTTTTTCCGCTCCTCAAAAATAGGATTTCCAGTAAAATCTGAAATTTCATAATTTTTTTCCTCTAACGGGGCTAGTGCTCTGCGGTGGTGGGCAGGCTTAGCATTGGGAAGCTAAGCAGCGCTGAGCGTGGTCACTAGATGGATGGGTGACAGCGCGGGAACACTTCCGGAAAGAAACATTATTTGGAAAAACTGGAAAGAGCATTTTGGGAAAAACAAATATGCGGAAAAACGGGATGAAGGAATAAGAAACCGTATAAACCGAAAAGGTATACGGTGAAATGGAATAATAAAAAGAAAAAGAAAAAGAATCTTTTTCCTCTAAATCAAAATCTCCCTGACTCCCCTGAAAATCCTTTCTCGTAATACAAAAACGTTCCAAATAAGAATTGATGACCAATAAAAAAATACTTCATCCTAATCCTCCCGCCATAAAATCCATCGCGAAACGAAAAATGTTTCGATTCAGTCTGTGACAGTGATTCCCACGTGTACATCGCGCTATCTCCAGAGAACAGTTCTCGGACTCCACTGTCTCTTCTCGTGCCATCTACCTGTGAAGTCTCGCGGGAATGTCCAAGAATTTCGTAGAAAACGGTCAACGGCGTGTCGAGGGCTCAAAATATTGACTGGGCTCAGAGGACCTGCCCCAACACCCCAGGATAGACTCACATATACGACCCAGGGGCCTAGCCTATACCTTATTCTCCTTTTTTCCCTTCATACTTTCTCTCTTCGTCTCTGGGGAAAAAGACCAAACGTCAGGTTTCCGTTTGTATCGCCTAAAGGTTAAGCTGTTTCGTCTGTGTTGTTTTGGGGAGGGGTGGCGGTGAAACTGAATGGGTGTCTCATTGTCCTAATTTAATCCCTGACCACAAATTTTTGTGTGCATTTGAATATTTCTTGAATATCAATCTTTGTAATTACGGCCGTGGGGCAGCGGTTGTAAATCACTGCACTGATAGACTGATTCATTCTTTCAAACGAGATTCGTTAACTATTAACGAATGGTAGAGTTGAATGTGACCAAGTAAATATTCGCTAATAGTTAACGAATGGTTCACTTGAAAGATGAAAACGAGTCAAACAAAGCTCCACAAATACGCATTTGTTAGCTATTAACGAATGAACATTTGGTGAGACCGAATAGACCCTAGACTTCAATCAAATCCATTTGTTAACAATAACTAATCCTTTCTGTCAGTGTGTCCACAGCCGTTATGACAGAACTTTTTAGTTCATACGATTGCAACCCTCGCCTTCGGCTCGGGTAACTCATATTCAACCTCATTCAAACTCACATTTTTTAATTATACCAGAAAAGTTTCATTCGACCTTATGATGAAATCCACTATTTTTTGTCAGATTGATTGATTTTCCCATCACTTACGATGTCAAATTATTTTTATTGCATGTTTTTCTAATTATTGAGATGATATTAAATTGTATCAGAGACGCGGCAATGCCGCACGGATAATTCGTGTGGTTATTTCGAGTTGGTAAACCTGTGGAATTATTTGAATTGGTAACCCTGCTTTCTCTTTCTGTTTCATAACCTGCGCCTCTCCCATGATGCTCCTGTGAAGGCGTCACTTCCACACGCGAGCCTTAATGGATAGAATTTCATCCGAAATTCATAATTTTTCGTATCATTTTTTCAAATAACTTTCTGGTGAAATCTAAAAAATTCGTGAAATTATATGTACTTTCACGCAAGATTTGGTTCATTACCTACAAGTTTTTTTCTTTAGTAGTTCGTTATTGTCGTTGGGAGATATGAAAATAGCTATTTTTTTAAAATTGAGAGAAAATACAAAAAAATTGCCAATGGTGCAGCATACTCTGATATTCCTCCCATGAATTTTCCAATTCTGTAAAAATTATTTCAATTTTTTATATGGACACACCGTAAACGAGGGAAAAGGCACAAGCAGGGGATAAGTATCCTCGGGGAAGCGTATAACGACGTGCCCTCACACCCTCGCCAACCTCTGCGCATAATTTTTACGAAATTATATTGTTTGAGGTGACTCGGTCAACGAGAGTTAAATGAGGATCTCTGCCAAAATGTGCTGACGCATCGATATTAATCTGTATGGGCCTGAATGGTTTCAGGTATTTCATGGTTCAGGGAATGTGAGGAACAGATAATTGATCGTCTGTTTAGTTTTCGAAAACCTGACGAAATGAGTTATCTCTATGCTGTTAGAAAAATACTCCCGGAATTCCAAATAAAAAATCTGGAAATTTTCAATGCTTTCATTTTAAAAAAAATTTATTAGAAATTTAATTCAGTTTGATGTTTTTTCACAAGGAGTTTGGCAATTCAATCTTTCATTCAAATATCAATCATCACCTACCATAAAAAATAATTTTTTTCATTTCGTTGCTAAGATGAATCCGAAATTCCATGAGGATGTTCAAATTAAATTTAAATTCACAATATTGATAACTCAAATTCTGCGATAACTTGAATTCCAATAATGTTAAAAAGTTTTTATGTTTTTCTGATAGTGTGTACTGAAAATAATAGGCATTCCCTGGATATTTTAGTAGTAATTACGTCGCGGGGGGAGGGGGGGGGTGATAGTTTTGAATCAATAACAAAATTCACTATTATTTCAGTGGAACTGTCACTGAATAAAAATTTCTATTGACTAAAATATTGTAATTAAAAAAAAAAAATTTTGTTCGAAAGTCGAACAAATGAATCTTGTTTTTGAAAGGAATTATTGAGGCAGCATAATCAAGGAATAAATAGACCGACCGCCTTTCCCATTTTCTAAAATTAACATGCCTCAATTCCTCTAGAAAAACAGAGCCTTGATCCTCCCGATGACTCCTAAAACAACATGAATCCGAATGCCATTGATTCCCACACCCCGAGAAAACCAAACGTGAGTGAATAAAAAGACGTCCCGAGTAGCCCCCCCTAAATATGATAAAAAGAGCAAAAAGTCTATTGTTTTTCAACAACGCACGCATTCAAGCAAAAACAAAAACTTGGAATAGCACTCTTTACCTTTCAGCTCCTTCGACATGAAAAAATCGTTAGAGGGGTGAATAAGAACGAATTCCCCCTGATGATAATGGTCCCTCGTGCGGTAGGCAATACCCTTTTTATTTTTTGTGCTTCCTCAGTTGTTTTCAGAGGAGAAGAAAGATCGAGGCAGGCCATTGTTTGTATAGGTATAGCAGGTCCAAGAAAATGCGAGAAAAGCTTTCAGAGATTCTCAAATCATCGCAGCGAATTTGCTTAGAGGGAATTGAATTGAACTCTGTTGGACTCTCGCTCAAGTTTACATTCGTTGAAAAAAAGAAAGCCTTCGGGTAAACGAATGAAGGCAGAGATATAAACATGAGATACAGACGGGGTAACGTATGTTTGATTCACTGAGAAACTAATCCATAAATATCATTGCGAAGTATCTCGAGGGATCAAGTGAAAGCCGGTTGTTATTATTTATTACTTCAAATGTCTGACCAAAACGACTTCTGCCTTTGACTGCCGAATGCCTCCGGCTGTCTGCAATTTTTTTATTGCACCGGGGGGTGTCTTGGTCCAGCAAACACCGCATTCTCCCCCACGCAACAGCCGTAACCCCTCCAGTGGACAAAAAATCCCACTAAAAGGCAACGGTCTCCTACTTACGCCGCTTCTTACGGTCTGTGCACTTGGCCCCCGCCGGAAAAAAGCCTCCCCTCGTAATCCACGAACTTAACCGATCTTCGACGTGGAAAATGATTCGAGGGACTCACCCTTACATTACTTACAGCAGCGTGCAACACCAATTTTTTTTCCTGGCCTCGGAGTTAATGGCGTACACGTGGAAAAATGATAAAAGGTCAGACATATCGATATTACTAGTTTTTTTTTCTATGAATGTTGGAATGTACGTATGCGTTATTGCGCAGATGGGCGGAATGAATTGGTGACAAATTTTTCTCACTGGCTGGGTTTCATTTTAAGTTCATTTTTTTTATTGGAAAAAGGGGGATATTGAAAAAAACGATGGACGTTACGGAGAAATTCCTAGAAATGAAGCGAATTCTTGATCAATTTCATCGTTTGAGTGGAGAAAATTTAATATTTTTGAATTCGATTAGGGAAGGGGGAGGGAATATTGTAGAATTTCAAATTTCGCGGAAAATTTAATGGAATTTTACATTTTTGAGCAGCAGATAGACAAAAATTCCCCACCCTACAAATTAAGATGAATTGTAAATTGATTTAAGGGATTTTTCCGAATTTCTATTGATTTTCATGCAATCATTTTACTACAATTTACAGTTTTCATGGATTTTTCCATCAAATAGTGAATTTTCAATGATGAAACTCCTTGGAATTTCAGCGGGATTATAACGCCAGAGAAAATTCAGCCGAAAGTGTTTGACAACGGATATTATTAGAGAAAAATTGGAATGTTATGCACAATTTAGCAGTAATTTTCAGAAGACACTGAATTAGATTTAAAGAGAAAAAATAATAAAGTTCTAAATTTAAGGGAAAATGCAATGAAGTTCCACATTTTTTAGCAAGAGAAAGGCGATAATTTTCCAAAATTCTTGATTTTTCAATCAAGACGTAAATATTCATGACTAAAATACACTGAATTTTCGAAATGAAATTTAAAAAAAATGCATGCCAAAATTTTTGTAATTTCTATCAACTTTAATGAACTAATCGAACTGAAATCGATGGTTTCCATTGATTTCCCCACCGAATTGTGAATTTCCACACAATAAAAATTTCCAAAAAATCCACCTCAAACTTCAGCAAAAAATTTCCAACAGTGCTCGATTTTTCAAATTAAATTATGACACACATCGAACAAAAATAAAAAATGTTCAGAATGTCCAATCTATTCCGGTTGAGCAGTTGTAAAAACCCGTGGCCATAACTTTCCCCTACCCTAGCTCCCCAGATCCAATGGAATTGTTGTAAATAATTACTGTCCCGTTGGTTGCCCAGCAGCACGCAAACTCAATTGCCATTAATAAATCATATTAACGAGCTTTTGATTACCCACACAGCTCCCTTTTCTCCATCGACATGGGCATAAAATTGTCACTGTACTTAACCGAGCATTGGATGCATAAGCCGTCTCCGGAATACGCTACCTGATCCAGTTGGGCCGCCAGCGGGGATCCGATATGTGGAAGTCTGCAAAAGTTTCTGCACGCAAACGGCATTTGCGAATCAGTGGCAGTAGATAGCAAACTCACGGGAAGCATGAATTTACATTGGGGACGTTATTCATAAAAAAAATGAGGAGAGAAGTAACAAAAAAAATTAGCCCCTCGCAGGCCATTAACTGGGATTTAATTCGTTATTTCTTTCACGTTTGTTTAACATTAAAAAATGCATAACAGCCGACTGAAAAATGCAATTCTCATTCAAATTAAAAATGGCCCAATGCAAATGGAAATAAACGGTGATTTAAATGAACCTGAGATGAATTTATCAGTTTAATTTAGGCTTCCATTTGAAATGAATGAGAGAGCGAGTATTTAATGGAGGAGTTGAATTCAAGTTTCCAATTAATCGAAAGTTTCGGGTTTCAATTAATTATTCACCAATTGTATTTCAATCCGTATGATTTCCAATCGATCGAAATGGACCAATTAATCATATTACCCGCAATATTCGGGATGAATGAACGGGGTTACAAAATGAGAATAAAATAACGGTATGATTCACCAGGCATATTTATTTTATCTCCGTCGTTTGTGCCCTTATCGGATCTCTATTAGCGTTATTTTTACACCGGTGGAAACGGTAGCTCTCGGCGCATATCCCGTCGTCGCGCATTACCCCGGGAAAAAGAACGAGCAGCCCCCAAGGGTTCCACTAATGGCGTTGTCGCAAAGAGTGAAACTGGATTCCACGCGAGTCCCGTACACCGCCCATATGCCCTATAACCCTTGCGTCATATTCCATTAGCACGAGGTTTATTCTCACCTCGTGGAGTGAGTCAGTGGGTTGAGATCGCCAAAGGACACCGCCGAATAACTTGCAAACGTCGAGAAAATAAAATGGTCAGATTAAATTAAGGTGTTTCGTTTGTATTTCTGAGGGGAATTAGAAAAACATCAGGAATATTCAGCGTCCTTCAAATTGCATTTGCACAGAATTATTATTTTTTTAAACATTCGTTGTTTATAAGTGAATAATTCAGTAGCGAAGTGGTAAAGCGGTTTAAGTCGACTTATCTCTTAGTTGAGTTTTTGAAGAATATCTCCGAATCTAAAGGAGTAATCGAAATTTTGGTAATAACCTTTTTTCTAGAGCAAATTGAGTGCTGTAAAAAAGGTCTTAATAAAAATTTAGCTATCTCCCTTAGATTCCAAGATATTCACTGAAAAATGGCTAATAGTCAAAATCTACTTAAACCATTTTACCACTTCGGTACTGAATTAAAATTGTTGATGGATGGGAAATCGATTTCCGGTAAAATGCTACTCGACGTATAAATTATTGATTAATTTAGAAAATTTCAACGAAAATTATTATATCAAGTGTAAATTAAGAGAAAATGGAAGAAAGTTAGTCTCTTTACTTGACGTAGTGTAAAATTAATCAGTTTTCTGAAGATTTGTCAAAGTCTAAGTTATCATTTCTAAACTAGCCTTTTATTCAATAAGACTCCAGGCTTAATTACCCCTCGCGGTCCTTAACTAAATCACATATATCCACAAACATCTTCATCAGCATTCATCATCTCAGTATTTCTAATTCATCTGCATCATTTTTCTCGTGGAAATCAATCAAAACTTCATCATTCCCCCCGCCCCGCATGAAAGAGATATTTCACGGGCACCACCTTTGATTTCATCAGTACCACATGGATCTCCAAAGAACTCATTTCCACTCTCCGAACGAACTCCTTCGGTAAATAAAACATCAGAGCTTTCTTTCAGAATAGTATAAATACACCTCAACTTCAAAGATTATGAAAAACAAGAAATAATTGTCAGATAACTTGATTAGATTTGGAATATGAATTTTATTCTCAATGTAATAACGATTTTATTTTGAAAATAGTTGCTGCAAAACCCGGAAAAATAATACTGTGGAATATTTTGGTGGAAAATAAATATTAGAACCTGATTCTTTCTCACTGATTGTAAAAATTGTGGATTTTTTTACAGTTCAAGTTCCATTATTTATTTTTGAAGATGAAATTTTTCAAAAATAACCATATTTTACGAAAAACAATCGGGAGACGCTAATTAACTAAAAATCATTTCGAATTTTTCTCACACAAGTCAGTTGGGAAATTCAGAAACTGAGCATATTAAAATTCCCAGACGAAATTGTCTGGGATGGGACTATTTTAAGCTCTAGCAACCCAATGCTATCAACCATATTTTACTGCTATGATTATTCAAACCTCAATGGTCGAAATCACCATACATATCGATCAATATTCAATAAGACTCCGGGGTTAAGTGTCCTTCGGAGTCAATAAATAAACCACATATGCCCATAAACATCTCCATCAGCTTTCATCATCCCGACATTTCGAATTCATCTGCCTGCATTATTTGTTCAGCCGAAATCAATCAAAACCACATCATTCCTCACTCACCACTGTTCAAGGAATATCTCACGAGTATCACCTCCAATATCATCAATATTCCACTGACCATCATCAAAACCATTCCAGGAAAATTCTAAACCAAAAGCGAAACTTTCGGATCATTCTAATTCGAATGATTTACATTTCAGTGAAAATTCAAGTAATTTGAGATTCTCCTCTGAATTCTGCTGGAAACTCGTGAATTCTCATGAATTCAATTTGAAATTTGAAATTTAATTACCATTTGTCCATTAAATCGACTTTAATATCACTTTTATGAAAATAAATGTCAGATCAGTTGGAATCAACGTTCACCCGGCTAAAAAAATCGATTTTGGCGAAAATCTACTTTCACCCTGACCCTTGACCCACGCGAAAATGTAATTTTTTTTCCGTTTTTTCATTAAGACTTACCAGGTCAATCTAGGTCTGGAGAGATCTTGAAAGACCTGTGTACGTCCAATCAGAACCAAATCCTCGACTCGGGCTCCTCCTGCTGAAACCTGAAATTTGATTATTCTTTCCCCCAATTCAAATTCAATATCACTCTCCCGAAAATCACCAGCTTTAATTTTATCACTAAATCACCAAATTTAATTTTTTTTCCAAATTATCCTCTACGCTATTGATTTTTTCTCCTGAAATTTCCGTTACCCTTCTTGGATATTTCTATCACTTTGTAATTCCACAAAAATTTGAAAGAATTTCGTAATTAAAAATTCACAATTTTACGATAAAATCCCTGAAAATGGTAACAAACTTCATTTCAATTTTCCCACGACATTCATAAGAATCTGGAAAGTTCATAAAAATATATCCGTGGATTTCCCAATAATTAAGAAGTCAGCCTAACGTGATCAATTAAATAGCATCCCCCTCCTCCTGCAGACACCCAAAATTTTCTTATTCACGGAGAGAAATGTTCAGTAAAAATTACGGACCTCACAATTCACTTACCGATTACGGAATCGACTCAGAAAATTTAAGTGACGCTATCGTAATTTTTTACACGAGATTCAGATAAAAATTACGGAACACTCCGAAAAAATTCAGTGACAGTTCCGTAAAATTTCCTGCAACCACATTTCACAACGGAATTACGGAAAAGATGCGTAATTTTCGTTTAATATTTCTCTCCGTGTTCTCTCCCCAACTGAAATTCACCACCTCTCTCCCTAAAACCACCAATCAATGGTCCCCAAATCCAACTATTCTCCAACACTGCACCTTCAATTCTCCAAATCTCCCCCCATCTTAAGACAATTTTACCCCCATTTTTCATCGCCTATAAATCCGTCAAGTGTCCCACTGTCCCTCACGGGCTAATTAGACTTAACCCACTTACCCCCCCCCCCCCCCCCCCCCC
>NW_021680455.1:427601-428016 GCF_001412515.2 Diachasma alloeum | reverse complement strand
CCCCCCCCCCCCCCCCCCGCCTCTTTCCACCCACCCCTGCGCCTTTCTCCTGTCTCCTCATCTCAAAGCCTGAATTTTTACCCTCCACCCACCTCTTTTCACTCTTAACGCTTCATAGTCGGAAGTCGAGGGTATATAAATTCGAATTAGCGCCGGGGAACTTTCACGAGGTGCCTCGTTGTAAATTACTTCCCCTCCCCCCTCATGGCGACGATCGAATTATAAAGTTGAACGTTTTCGAACTTGGTACTTTATACTTGGCATTTTGTGTGGTGTAAGGGAGGCAACTCCATACCGAGTAAGGTATTACGTGGGGGGATTTAGAAGTTGACCCGCGGCGTGTGTTGGTGTAACGACACAGTACGGGGGACTGATCGCGCACACTTTCTTACGTCATGTTGAATCCGTCGATATC
>NW_021680455.1:364742-427542 GCF_001412515.2 Diachasma alloeum | reverse complement strand
CAAGAGTCCTGTCGCCTTCGCAAGTCTCAGTTGAGGTGAACTTGTACGGGCAGGCAGTTTGTGTTTGTTATGCCCTCAGTGTAACCATACTCTAAGAGTCTTCCAATCATCCTAAGTACTTGCACGCCTGAGGTTCTGGTCTCTCCAGGATTTTTGTGCCTCGTGAGGAGCACCGTAGCTGGAGGGGGGGAGGGGGTGAAGGGCGGAGAGGGAGAGAGAAAAAAGGAGAATGGAATAAAAAGTCTTGACAAAGTTTTTGCGAGCAAAAAGTATCCGCAGGAGACTGCGGTAAGAATATTGAGAGAGAAGTGTGGACATACCTGGGTTCTGAAGTTTCCGATACATCCTGGAGGATTTCGGAGAAGTCTTATACGAGGTTTTTGCTCGAGGGCTATGATCTCAGAAGTTTTCGGAATACACTGGCATGGTTCACGTAGCTTTGGTTTTTTATGAGGCAATGTGGTATCAACTAATGGCCGAACGCACTCTTTTGGGGGAGGATTAATATTGTTAGGTATTTTATTTCTTAGGGGGGTCGGCCAGAAATATCTTGATCAATCTCACGGGTTCGCCGGAATTCAACACAAAACTTGGAGTTATTATTTGTTGTTTAAAGGGAGTTCAACATTAGTGTTATGAAAGTAATTGACACATTATTGTTAAAGCTGCAGTTTTTTCTGATAACTCTGTACAGTATTAGATGTTTCAGATCAAATTTGCGATATAGGTTGAGAATATCCTATCAGTTTGTAATTTTAATGGAATTTTAAAGAATTTTGTCATTAAAAATTGAAAATTTCATGGAATTTATCACTTAAAATTAACAATTTCATAGAAACATTACTGAATATTAGAAATATCAGATCGATTATTCTCGGAAAGCACGTAGAAATCAAGAAAGGTCAGGCAGTTGAATCCTTGAAGATTGGGGTCTGAAGTTTCCAATGCATCCTGGAGAATTTAAAAACACCTTATATAACGAAGTTTTCGAAATACACAGTCATGGCTCACATAACTTTGGTTTTTTATAAGGCAATGTGGTATCAACTAATGGTCGAATGCACTCTTTTAGCTGGAGTATTCCGGGAGCTTCACTCACGTCGAGAAATAATATCGAAACCTATTTTATTTCTTGTGGAGTCGGTCAGACATATCTTGTTCAACCTCACGGTTTCATCAGAATTGAAACCAAAACTTGAAAGTTAGGTCACATTGGTTCCTTAAATCAATTTCACCATCATTATTGTTAAAATAACTGCGATATTATCTCTTAATTTTCATTTTTGGCCAAACAACCCTGTAAACTTCTTGAATATTCTTATCATATTCTAATTTTACTAAAATGTAAACAATTTCGTTTTCAGAAATGGAAAATTTCATGGAAAAATCACTGGAAATGGTCAAATTCAGCCAATTACTCTGAGAGTACGTAGAAATTGGTAAAGTTTAGGCAATGACATCCTTGAATACTCGGATGTTATCAATACACCCTGCACGGAGAGAAACATTCAGTAAAAATTACGGAACTCACAGTGCGCTCAGCGATTACGGAATCGACTCAGAAAATTTAAGTGACAGTATCGTAATTTTTCACAGGAGATTCAGGTAAAATTCCGTGACGGTTCCGTAAAATTTCCTACAACCACACGGAGGGAAATTTTCGAGAAAAATTCTAGTACGAGTACTAGAAAAAATTACAATCCACCGGCTATGAAAAATTCTAGTGCTGTTAAGATGAAATTTGTTGGTATTTCTGGTAAAATTTCTGTTTTCCCAATAAAATTTCTAGTGACGGCACTGGAATTTTTTCCTGGCCGTCACTTTGCGCCTCTTTTCCCGTGCTAGCACTAGAATTTTTCTAAAAAATTTCTCTCCGTGCACATTTCCCGCCGGAATTACAGAAAAGATACGTCATTTTTATTGAATATTCCTCTCCGTGTAGAAAATTTAGGGGAAACCCCATATAACGTTTTTTCTCGAGCGCTATGATCTCAGAAGTTTTCGGAATATACTGGCATGGTTCACATAACTTTGGTTTTTTATAAGGCAATGTGGTATCAACTAATGTTCAAACGCACTCTTTTACCCCGAGTATTCCTGGAGCCTTACTCACCTCGCGCATTAATATCAACCTATTTTATCACTTGTGGACTCACTCAGAGCGCGAAAAAATACCAGAAAAATCTTGTTCAACTGAGTTTAGTTGGCCCCCTAGTGCCCCTCGACGCCTGATGTTTCTTCTTCAAGTGAAATTCAAGAAAGGTAGCCCGAGGAGAGAGTGCGTTTGCCCGTTAAGACGATGTTTATATGACACCCTGCTCGAGCTGGTCCAATAATACAGATACCAAGTGGGTTATCCGGAGAATTACGTTATCTCCGAGGGAAAACCAAACGAAATTCTCGGTGTCGTCGTAAATATGGTCAGGTAGGAGAGGAGCGCTGAAACACCTGTCCTTGGATTCGAGAGCTCGAGAATGTATTAGAATCAGTGGAACAATTTATGTTCCAATTAAATTTTGATTGTATGTTTATTAATTGTCACTCTGCATTGTCTAAATAATTTCCAATTAATTATCATTATTTGGATCTAGTAACGATTTATTTTGATTTTAAAAAGAGATTCATTCGATGTGAATAAAAATTTAAATAAATCCATTGATCTGATCAAAAACAATTTAGAGGTGCAAGGCTTATCTCCTTTAAACCTAATTTTAAATCGTTTCACTTCATTAAAATTTTTCGATTTTCCATTAAATTATAGATTTGCAATTCTGAAATTCTTTGAAATTTCAACCAAAAATTATTGACAATGTATAAGAATCCCTGAAACGATTTATTCTCACTTCATCATCTAATCATCATTCCAAATTAGGAATCCATTATTTATATTTTTAAAAAGCCATTCATTCTCCACGAATAAAAAATCGAATAAATCCATTCATCTAATAAAATAAAATTAACCTAATCCAAACAAACCATTTCTCTACATGAAAAATCAACCAAAAAAGATGAAATATTCCACAATCAATAGTGTTTCTCAAAAAAAATTCAAAGGTGCAAGGCACCTCGTCTTAACTCGTTTAAACTTAAAAAACCCGAAAAGACACCGCAGCGCTCCCACATAATGCCCAACTGACCTGGGCCCCCGCAAGTACGGTCCATCGTTATTAAACCTAAATCATTTGTAGATGCATCTATGCTGAATCTCGAATTAATTTAAATTTCTGAAAATGATGTATTTGCAATTATGAAATTCTTTGAAATTTTAACCAAAAATTATTGACAATGTATAAGAATCCCTGAAACGATTTATTCTCACTTCATCATCTAATCATCATTTCAAATTAGGAATCCATTATTTATATTTTTAAAAAGCCATTCATTCTCCACGAATAAAAAATTAAATAAATCCATTCATCTAATAAAATAAAATTAATCTAATTCAAACAAACCATTTCTCTACATGAAAAATCAACCAAAAAAGATGAAATATTCCACAATCAATAGTGTTTCTCAAAAAAAATTCAAAGGTGCAAGGCACCTCGTCTTAACTCGTTTAAACTTAAAAAACCCGAAAAGACACCGCAGCGCTCCCACATAATGCCCAACTGACCTGGGCCCCCGCAAGTACGGTCCATCGTTATTAAACCTAAATCATTTGCGTCTGCCCTTCACTGCCATAACTCACCGACTCGTCCGTGAAATATGGCTACGGTTCAAATTGTGGCCCACAGCCTTGCCCCCCCCCCCTTCGTGGATCCAGCACCAGGTTATTCTCTGCGTGAAGGAGTCCATCTCCCGGCCATATTTGCCCTTCCACACATTTCCCCGGGACAAGACGATTCCACCAAAATGACAATTTGATTTACGATCCTGGGCCCTTGAAGATCCAGACTCTCGTCGAATTCACGAACTAGACTCGCTGAATTTTGCATAAAGTAATGTGGAATTCACTATTTCATCCATATCTCGGGGTTTTGGATGTGGCATGGGGTGTAGTGTTACGGTGCTCGGGGAATTGTGGTGGTGTCAGTGCGGCTGTGGGGGGATATTAATTTCAAAGATGCCGGTTTACTGGGAGCATCAACTCGATGGGGGAGTGAATCAGAAGGATGGAGACTGGGAGATTATTCAACAGATGAGTCGACGGTGAGGTTACCTCGGGATTCACCAAGCCGGATGTACAAATCTGTTACTGGTTTATGCTATTTGGACAGGGCGGAGTAATCTTGAGGTGGATTGGGAGTTTTCAACTCTTCAGAGGGAATGCGGCGCAGTGACGTTTTCCATTCGTTTCAACAATTTTTTGGTGGAAATTGAGTGACAAGTTAACAATAACAATTGAGTTATGATTATATTGCAACAATAATTATTAATTGGGAATACATTTTTTATTGAATAAACTAGAGGATTTGTTTGATTCAAATGAATCAGGACAATTTTTTGGTGGAAATTGAGTGACAAGTTCACAATAACAATTGAGTTATGATTATATTGCAACAATAATTATTAATTGGGAATACATTTTTTATTGAATAAACTAGAGGATTTGTTTGATTCAAATGAATCAGAACACAGATATTAATTTTAAGTTTGAATTAACGTTTTATTACAATGTTAGAGTTTTTAAAATTCAAGGAGAAGATGTAATTAAATTCTCAATGCTGGGAATTTTAATGCCATTTTGAGATGCAATCGTTCGTAGAATTTCATATTCATCTTGGAAGTTAATAACAATTGTTTTCTCCGTTTTGAGAACAGTTGGGGAATCACCTAGGAAATAGTAGCAAATTGTACTCTACGAATGGTACTCGGGGAGCAAAATGTAATTCAATGAAAAATATCTTTTTGTGGAGAATATTTTATGATTTATTTCGTAAAAAAACACATTTATGAATGCAAAAATTATCCTCCTGTGCAGTAGAATTTTCCACACCGATAGCAGAGATCGGCAGGAAAATAATTTTCATTATTAATATTTCATTACAATATCAAAACTTGATGAAAAAATTGAATTATGAATTTTTTTGTAATTAATAACAATACCAAATGTATTTTTCATTGCGATATTAATGAGAAATGCAAATAAAAAATGAAGTAAATAATTTTTGAATGAATAATGGTACAAAATTGATTTTCATTATTATATCGATGTAAAACAGAAAATCCCGATTTTCTTCATCATGAATAAGTAAACGCAATTAATTATTCAGTATAATAGTAGAGGATAATGGAAAATTAAAAAACACGAGGACGTTCGTCACGAATAGGAAAACATTTCAATTTTCATTATTGATCGAATTATTACTCTAAAAAATTCAAGTGTAATTCGTGATTAGACAAGTAATAATTTTTGATTCTTAATTATTACTCATTGATACGGTATTTAAAAAATGTGAATTTCTCAATATTTATTCATAATATATTGAAAAATGCTTACACGTCTATTAATATATCTAATACAACATTGTAATAATAAATAATGTACTTTCACTTGCTCAAATCTAAATATGAAGCAATAAGTCCAATTTTATCATCCTTAATTGTGTTCTGCAATAAAAACAAATTTTTGAACAAAGATTCCCACAAAAACATCAAATATCGCATTCCGATGACCTTCAAAATTTGTAAAAAAATGTTCTCAATTATTCCTCCAATCCCAGATGTCTGACAGATGATGATCCATAGTATTGCCCCGAAATTTACGGAAACCCCCTCGAACCAGACCGATAACTCAAACTCCTGTTTCGCTCTCCGACGTTCCCACAACAACAACATCCCTAATTTGAGAAATCATGCGGTTTCCAACCTCGGCCAAGGCGCATTGTAAAACCATAGGATTCCAGACCGTCTGCGTCACTGTACGTAGGCCCACGAGGTCCCCGGACAATGCGCTGCCGCCATCCTGATAGTAAATCTTCTTTTCGGCATGAGTTTGGCCTTCGTGGCCTCGTAAAACCGCTCTCCAGCCTTGCAAAATGTAAATGCTGAGGGGGCGAGAGATCCTCTCTCTAAACAGCTAATCGAGACTAGCCGTGAGCCAAAACACCAATACATTATTCCAGACAATCAGAAGTCCTCGCGAAATTGTTACTCGGGGCCCCGATATTTTCGTGAATACATTGCACGTGTGAATAAAGAATGAAGCTGGAGTAGGTGAAGCGACTGGGGGAGTATTTTTGATAAATCGTTGCTGCTTGTGTATTCACTTAAGTTGGAATAATGGCTTTATAAAACATGGCAACACGATGCTCGTTAGCATTTGTCATTTATTTTTCGAAAAATCATTCTGTAATATCGTCCGTTGGATTTATGTCCTTAACCCGAGTTATACCCAAATGGAGAGGATGTGCGCAGCATGAAGTGGCGGGGGGATTTTGTGGTATCTTTTGTACAAACGAGCGGAGGGAGATGGGAAACGGCACCCCGAAAACTACAGAGTTAAATTTGCATCGACAACAGGCACCCTTCGGTGGTGGGGTATTATGTGGATCTGTTTCGGAAATCTTCCGCATATTATTACGATTAATCAATTAAGTGGTTGAGGGAATATTAAAGAGTTCAGGGGGCGGAGAGAGTCGGGCCTTATGGAGTAATCTGCTTCGGCAGACGGAGCGTGACGGGCTTGAAGGAGGAAGGGAAATGAAGGGATTAGTCAACCACCACGAATAAATCCCCAGGGCTGTTCTATGTTCTCTCAGTGTGTTGTCATGTTGCGTTTGTGTGGCGCAGACTAATCGCTGGATACACGCATTCTCAAGTCGGTTAAGTTTTTTTCGAGTGTCGGATTCAGAGACCAACAGATAACTTCCAAGAAGCGTCAACGGTTTTTGAAAATTAATCTGAAGGAAGGGAATGAATGTGAAATGTCCGCCGATGATGAATGACGGAATTCGGGGAGGATTTTTGGGGAGAGGTACACTGTGAATACTAGTGTTTTGAGGACTTCCTAATTTGAGATATTAGCCAGAAAGGGGTTCATGAGGACTGAAATGTCGGATGACTTTAAATAAGACGGTTTAGGACATTTTCATAAAGTGTTGAAATGCAAGTCACTAAATTTTAGACTTTTTTGCTTCCGAATGGAGGCTTTGTAATGGTTGAAATTTAAGTTTTGGATTTTTTGTGTTGTATCACAAAATGCAATTTTTGTATTTTTGTTTTTCTTTAATTGTTCTTTAATGAATGCATGGGATTGAATATTTTTGTAGGCATTGTTGAGCCCCATCTATCGTCATCAATTAAAATTTACGTCGTCGATTAGTTTTTGAATTTTTGAATTTTTTCGAAAATAGGTTGTCCCACGATAACGAAAAAAATGTTCTGAATTGCTTGAATGATGGGTTAAAAAATTTGATTGGATGACCTTTTGACCGAGTTCCAAGATGAAGGCGATAGCAATAATCGTGATTTATTTGAAGATTTGCAAAAATTTTGTATTTTTAGAAAATCAGAATTTCGACGATATCTTTGAATATCGTGCTTTAAACGAATTAAATCATAGCTTAAAATGTTTGTTTTAACGCCATTAAATCGAAGTTAAAAGATGATTACGATAGCTATATTGGTTGGTTTGATTTTTATGACGATTGCTGAACATTTCGGATTTTTCATGAATTTTCCTGAAAGTGAGCGTCTAAAGGTTCCTTCAAATGTGCTGTTTCAAATTCATTCAAGTATGTATAAATAATATTTGTCTATTAACATTTTATCAGAGGGCTGAGGGGAGAGATAGAACCGTAAAAACGACAATCGGTCGTATAGAAGAAAGAGATAATAAGAATAATGATGATGATAACATTCGACTACGTTGAAAATCTGACAAAATTACTTGAAAAGAAATCTTATTAAATTTAATGAAATGAAATAAACAATGAATTATAAGTGACAGATTTCCCACTTGTTCTATCTTAAGTGAAGACGCTTGAAGTCTTTATCAGATAATTTCCAAGTTATTCCGAATAACTCCCAACGAGCGTCATCGGTTTTTAAAAATTAATAAAGAAAAAGAGTGGAATGAATAGGAAACGTCCTCCGATGATGAATGACGGGATTCACCGAGGATTTTTGGGGAGAGGTTTCCCGGAGAAATGTAACGATCAATTATTGTGACAAGTGCATGCCTCGGTCGAAGACATCGGCTGTCGTGAATAAGTGATTATTGTGCTCGTGGAAACGTTTAGGGTGGGGTATTACTGGGGTTTAATAACGACTGGGGTCTGGGGGTGGTCTGCAGTCGGAATTGAGACGGACAATAGATTGGATGACCGTCTAGGCGTTCCCGATGGGTGGACAAGTCGGTCACAACTCATGGGGGTGCACCTAAAAGGGACATTTCGGCAGTGGTTCGGGGAGGAGAAAGTGAAAACACTTTTCGGGGAGAGAAACTGGGAGGTCCAGTCGACGTTTATCCTTTGTGTATCACTTTCTTTTCTTCGGAGAAGGTGGTTGATGGTATCTATGCATCATTCCTCTCACCAGTTTCCACCAACCAACACTCTTTCTTTGGTACCAAAAATAGATTTTTTTCTTCCACCGTTTTTTATGGTTGGAAAAGGGTAGATGAGAGGTTATTAATTGTGGCGTATGAGGAGTTGAATCATTTGTTTTGTTCCGATGAATTTATAATTAAAAGATAAATATTCAGTACCAAATTATTCTAAATTTTTCATCGATTTAAAGTTCATGAATATATTTACGTGAATTTTTGTCATTTATATTCATTTTTAGTGAATAATTGAAGTGAAGTTTAGTTTATATTGATTCTTCCGGCAAATTGTGTATTTGAAACAAGGAATTCATAAGAAATTGCCAATAACTCACATAATTTTCTATATTTTTCGATAATTAAAAACAAAAATTATCATATCTTGCAAGATCCATCGTATAGAAAGTATAATTCCTCAATTACCTACAACAAGTGTTTGATAACTATCAATAAAGAATATAAATTACAAAATAAATCATATTAACACTTCACATGTTAAAAAAACCACTAAATTTTTTTATGAAACATTTCGAATACTTGAAAAAATGGTGTGAACCGTCACGTCTCCCTTCATGAAAATGTGTGGAGATACTGCTGTGTTTCAGTTTCTCCACACATTTTCCAACGTCACCATCGCTGCAAAGGTCTACCGGATACGAGCACGGCACTTGCGATGCCCACGGAAGCCAGAAGCTACTTATCCTTCCTCCTGGGGCTTTCCACGGAGAAGTATAAATTTCCTTTGACTAACGTCTACAAACCCACAGGAATGAGAGTGCACCCAGATAGTTGGAGTATAAGTGAGTGAGATAGTGGGGAAGGGGGTGGCAGGGAGGGTAGTATGCCGGATTGCATTCGGTTCTAAATTAGCGTCACGGACGTGGAACTTAAAGTCCCATGGGAAGCAAATAGCACAAGATCGATAACCGCGATGCCTTACCCCGAAAACCCATCCAACTATATTCTAGTCACGGTGGATTTACCACGTTCTGAGATTTTCTAATGGAACTCAACTAGAATTTTCTGATTTTATAGTTTAATCATTCATCTCGGGTTTTTATCGAATAATTGCACTCGGAGAAATATCGCATTTTAATCGAATAAATTTCAGTATTTTAAAATTCAGGGAAGGCGAATAATTGAGTGCTGACGGACAGATTTATCTTGAGAGAAATTGCTAATAAGGAAGACGTGGCCCGTCTTTCAAAAATTAATCCAATAATTAATGAATTTTCTGAATATTTCAGTTATGAACGTCATTCGATTGCTGACTAGCATTTGCAGAATTTATTCAAAGCTTTTCTCGAACCTCTGAAGTCTCATAAAAACGGAAGATCATGAATTTTTTTTTTCGTTCGAACCTAATTTTCCGACGTTTTTAATTCTGATTTCATAAATTAATTTTTTCTTGAATACTTTTAGAAAACAAAATTCAAATTTCATGCACAGTTCACTAGCAATTTTAGAGAGAGAGAGACTGTGAATGCGATTAAGGGAGAAAAAAATCATGAAATTTCAGATTTCGTAAAAAATTTACTCACATTCCAAATTTTTGAGCAGCTGGAAGGCGATAATTCCTCAACTTATTTACATTTACAATGAGAATATGAATTTTCAGAACCTAACTACCTTGAATTTTTAATTGATTGACAATTTGAGAATATAATTACCCGAATTTTCCTGATTTCTATTGATCTCCACGCCATAACTGAACTTAAACTTCAAGTTTCTATTGATTTTTCCACTAATTTATGAATTTTTAACGGCAAAATTCCAGTAAAAATAAAATGTGATAAAAATTTTCAAAAAGTTTACCGAAAATTTCATCCAAAATTTTTCAAAAAGTGGACTGGTCCTGATTTTTATCCGATTCTCGAATGTCCATTGTTCAGCATTGCCCTGTATTCATTGACAGTTCCATTGACATATTCGTCTTAGAAGGATCGATGAAGTCAATGAAACAACACTTTTATTCTGTCCAAAGAATGAAACAATGTCCATCAATGCAACGAGTCGTTCTACAACATCTCCATATTTAAGCTGCCATCCAATTTCCTTCCATCGATCACGTCTATTTGGAGAATTCATTCGAACAATGGTCAATCCAATCCGCTCCACATCACCCTTGCTTCATGTGGAAATAGCACATTATCAATATTTCTTCTCTGTTCCATTCTGCACTCACCCAAATAGAATTTAATCTCTCACAGTACAGGATAATTCAAACCTCCGTTCTTCAGAAAAAAAACACACACTCCTCGGTTTTTAAAAATTCAGGTAACAACTTATAGAGATATAGCTATTTAAATGATACCACTCATTCGCTGGGAAATTTATTTATCTATCAATCATGATACGAGTCTAAATATATGTAGTATTTCCTTGATTAATTCTTGCAAGATTTTCACGTCAGTCATTGTTATTAATAATGACTAACAAAATTCTTACGTCATTATCATTAATGAGTGTGCACACTGACAATTGTGCAATCCCATATTGATCATTGTTATTTATATTTGCGTTATTATCACATTAATGTTGTGAAATAAGAGTTGATGAGGTAAGAGAGTATTGATGATTAATTCGTGTAGTCATTCTATAATTTCACTGGTAATCGAAATACTAAATATAATTCGGAATGGTAAATGAAATACTTCTGAATGAATCTGTGACAATATGGTTAATTGAAACCAAATATTTTTGGTTGAATAATAACCAAAATTGTAATTGATATTTTCTGGTTTCCGATATTTTGTGGTAAACATATTATTCCATTAAAAACTGCATTCGAATTTCGAATATTTTGACATAAACTTTACATTTAATTAAATTCTAATGCATTGAGAATTGAGAACACAGTTATCGTATGAATTTCCTTTTGAATATCGAATTTTCTCAATCACTTAATCAGATCTACAAATTTTGTAGACCATCTCTTGTCAATTGAAGTATTCGCCTCGGACCAAATAGTTATCAGAACGTAATGTTATCACTAAATTAAAAGATCATTAATTTTTTATCGTCCCCTCCATTAATCAAGAGAATGTCGAAAACTACATCTCCTTTCTCCCATTCCGCACTCTCCCAAGTTGGCCCTAATCTCCAACAACACACGCTGATGCGATCTCCCATCAGCCAGGAACACAAAGAACGCTCTCCTCTCCGAAAAAACTTCCCATAAATTCGCTCCTATCTCTTATCTCCTCCTGTTTTGATTTGTCGCCATGATCCCACTAAATTCTATTAGACTGCGATTGCATCGCACCCCGTAATCCCCATTTTTTCTCTTATTATGCACTCTACTATACGCCCTCACGAATCGGCGATCTGCAAGAAGATAAACCCTGACGCCCCCTCGGACACTAGGCTGCTCCCCCACTCCTAGTGGAGAAATAAATAATCAAATGCATAGATAATGACAATAACGATAAAATTAATTCCAAAAATTGATAAATGATAAGCGAAAAGAATGAACAAAGTTTCTAAAATATGAATAAATGAATGAATAGAAAAAACATTAGCGAAATTAATGTATGAACTATATATTGGTCGCCCTTAGGGGATCTTCTGTATTTCGAGGAATTGATTAAATCTGTGGTGAATTGGTGAACTAGGATAAATGCATTTTTTTGCAATTTTTAACAGTGGTTTAGCAAAACAATTTTTTTTCGAAACAAATGCGATTATCCTAGTTTACCAATTCACCACAGAAATAATTTCTCTCTCTATTGATTATCGAAGTAAAAAGTTTAGGACTCTGTTTTATTCAATATTAGTCAATTTATTTATGAAAATTGCATAGTGTTGAGTTGCATTAATTGTAATTAATTTCATCAGTAGATTTAAGTATTTTCTGACTTTAGTCAGACTGAGAAGGTGATTATAATCGTCACCTTCGGCCCAACATAGATCGGCATCAATCATTAATTTACTAATATTATGAGAAGTTGCACCTTACAATAATTGAGATTTACCAATCTTCATTGAAATATAAAAATTAATATAATAATTAGTAATTTAATTTTTGTCATTGACCATTAACTAAATAATTGACAGTATGGAATTGGCAATTAACTATTGAGTAAATATAATCGCTAAATAGTCGATCATTAATTGAATAATTAAAAAATTGGTGACTAAGATTCCCAATTGACATATTCAAAATTTAACTTTAATTAAAATTTACGATTATGCCGATGTCTGGGGGCTGACTAAAAATTTATTTGTGTCATAGGTGCCCAGAATCACGCGTTTTATTCAATATTAATCAATTTATTTATGAAAATTGCATAGTGTTGAGTTGCATTAATTGTAATTAATTTCATCAGTAGATTTAAGTATTTTCTGACTTTAGTCAGACTGAGAAGGTGATTATAATCGTCACCTTCGGCCCAACATAGATCGGCATCAATCATTAATTTACTAATATTATGAGAAGTTGCACCTTACAATAATTGAGATTTACCAATCTTCATTGAAATATAAAAATTAATATAATAATTAGTAATTTAATTTTTGTCATTGACCATTAACTAAATAATTGACAGTATGGAATTGGCAATTAACTATTGAGTAAATATAATCGCTAAATAGTCGATCATTAATTGAATAATTAAAAAATTGGTGACTAAGATTACCAATTGACATATTCAAAATTTAACTTTAATTAAAATTTACGATTATGCCGATGTCTGGGGGCTGACTAAAAATTTATTTATGTCATAGGTGCCCAGAATCACGCGATTCTAACCTCGCTTCGCTCGGTAGATTCGCGGATTCTGGGCCCTATGACATAAAATAGTATACGAAACTCGTGCGTAATGGTGTTTTTTAACTCGTGGGATTGTAAAACTTGCCTTCGGCTCGTTTTACAACTTCCCACGAGCCAAAAAACCCATTACGCACTTGTTGCGTAATATACTATTATTTACCTGCATCGCAAGAATAAAANCTTCGATTTTACCATGCTGCACAAGAATTTTTCCCCACATTTATCCGAAAAATGACTCGTGCAACAGTACTTTTTCCTACTCTTTGCGGTACATTTGGCCTGGAAAGACCATCTGAACCAACTTTACTGTGCGGGCACGGTAATTTTTCTCGTACATTTCTCTCCGTGTACGACGCAAACAAATTTAGTGGAAAAATCGAACATATTCTCCTTCAAAGACGGTAAAAGCTGTTTTCAAATGAGAATTTAATGCTGAGATGGTCATATTTCCAGCAGTTCTTGAAGAACTAGCACGTGACCATCTCCAGGGGACACGGGCTATGAAACAACTCCTATCCGTATTGATTCATTTCTGAATTACAACTCTCCGCTAGATATAATAGGTTACGTTGGAGTGGCGTCAGCCGTTTCCCCACATCCACGAACCCCTGTGTGCATACCTGGTGGTAGAGGGGTGGATGTACGAGTGTTGGTAAGTACCATTGTGTGAGGCAGTGCAGGAGGAGGGGGTGTCAGGGTATCCGTGGATCATAGAGGAAAGGTATTGTGTATCGTGGGACGGGTCGAGTCTCATTGTCTTGCCGTCAGACGGGGCGCAAACATTGCCACCATTTCATCCTGCGAGGCCCCACTAGGGCAAATGGGGTACGACACAGAGGGGCTGTAGATGGGCGCATGTACCACCCTCAAACCCAATGTATTCACGTTATCGGTGGCACTAGTACGTAGGTTACTTTAACCTGTATGGGTGGAAATTTATATGCCTGGGTATGGGTCATATATTGGAACCGTGTACATGAATAGTTGATGGTAAGTGAAAGCTTTTCGTATCCTGACAAAGCTTTGTAACTGGGTTTTTTCGGGGAGATATCACCTTTTCGTCGATATTTTTTTCGTTATGCACATTGAGGGAACAACATGGAGAGGGCTGAATGGGGAAAATTCTGGGGCTGGGCACTAGGTTGCTACACTGGAAGGAAGAAATTGAAATTTCGGGGAGAGTTAATTTCAGGAGAAGATTGAAGTCAATTGTGGAAGAAGAAATAATAAAATTACCAATTTCACTGGTATTTCCAGAGAATTCTAAAATTCGGAGCAACGGAAATACGAGAGTTCACTGTTTTATGTGAATTATTCATCAAATCATGAATTTTTTATTTTCAATACAATACACGGAGAAAGTTGTGTGGTGAATTTCAACAACTAGTTTTTGAAAAAATGAATTACCAATCAGTTGTTGGTGAAATGTAATAACTAATTAACTAATTCGGGGTTCATGGTGAGGTTCATATATACATTTGAAACAAATCCCGCAATCATTTGACTCATGATAATCGATCAATGTTTCGCCTAGAAGTTGCTTTCGCAATAATCTACAATTTGCTGTTGAATTTGATCCATTAAAAAAATTAACGAACATTTGTCGAAAATTAAAAAATGGTTGTCGAATGAAATTGAAGAATCTTTTCTAAATTTTAATTAATTAGTTGTTAAATTCCACCAACTGGTTGTTGAAATGACTAATTAAACCATCATCAGTGATAAATTCTAGTACTGCCACATTTCTCCAAATGCACGGAGAGAAATATTCAATAAAAATTACGTATCTTTTCCGTAATTCCTTTAATTTAAATGTGGTGGTAGGAAATTTTACGTAAATGCCACGGTATTTTTCCAGCGCGCTCCGTAATTTTTATCTTAATCTCCTGTGAAAAATTACGACACCGTCACTTAAATTTTCTGAGTCGATTCCGTAATCGGTGAGCGAATTGTGAGTTCCGTAATTTTTAAAAGTGTCTTAAATGCCATCTTTGTGTTTTATTCGGAGATACTATTCCTCCGTACGAATCGAGTGAAATTTGCATAAACTTAAATGGAATTATCCATCGGTAATTGAGAGAACACTAGTGTTGATTTCATTGGCCAATGATTGATGTCATTGGCTTTCGGTTTCAGCGCAACGTTGAAACCATCCAGAAGCCAATGATATCAATAATCATGGCCGCGAAAGCCTCAAAACTAACAGTAGTTTTAACCAAGCAATGGTCCAGCAATAGAATTATCTCCGAAATTTCCCCACAAAAATTTCCAAAATTTCCCCTTTCCGACTGATATTCCAATTTATTCAGGTCATACCCTCCTTTCTTCATTTACTTCGTGCACTAACCCAATCAATGGGCTATTAATACATCGCATTGTTACAACCCGATAAAAATAAACATAATAGAGTCTATAGTTGTGCTAAAACGAGCGAATGTTATTCCGAGTTTTCATATATTTAGCTCCCATTAACAATCAATGGCGAGGGCTTCTACGGAATTCAACTCTGCGAATCCCGTAATCTCGCCAACTTTACATCAGACACACTCAATGATTCACCATCTCTCCGGATTAATATTGCAAAAACAGTGTTTCTGGAATAGAACGCGTCGGTTAAATCCTCTTTTTTACACTCTTACTGTTCGGTTTGCATTTTAAAATCCCTTACATCTGATTTTTTTTCCACTGAATATTCCAGTTTATACCTGCACGGAGGTGAACCACATAATAAAGTAGCTGGACGAATGAATTTTTGGGTCGGAAATTCAACGACTTTATTGAGATCCCGGAGGGACACACAGATGAAGATTAAAATCTTTGGGTCACGCCTCGCGGTTGTCTTGTATTTTATAATGCAAGAGTTAATGTCTCTGTTGTATCGCTCGTGTGACAACGATTCACGATAGTCAAGTATCGTTTTAACTTTCAAATTAAAGTGTTTTCAACCCTGTGTGTGTTCTCTCGTGGCACCAGAGGCGATTCTGATTGTGAGCGCTGAGATATCGACGCTTTTTTTCCTCCTTCAAACTCAAACCCGATGAAATCGGCTGTGATGGGGCGGCGGAGGGGGAGGGGAGTCGTACAAACGACTTTCCTCTATCACGAAAAAGGATCTAACCTCCAAACCAATGAAACGTGGCGTGAATTAACCCGGAATTCAGGATTCTCGCACTGTACGATGGTATATAGCGGTTTAGTGTCTAATTTTCTGGTCGTATCTCGAAAACTAATCTCGCCTGTTTTTCCGTTTTTTCCAGGGCTGTTGGCTAGTCGGTGAAGTGAGACGTTGAGGATTCAGGGAAGGGAATAAAGGGGAAAATGAAAGAGGTGTAAAGAAACAAATGAGAGTATAGTATTTCGTGAAATTGACAGATCAAGGGATTACGAGTTTATGGGGTTGTGTTTTTATTTTTTTTAGGCCTTTAATTTTCAGCGGGGGGTACGACTCTTTTAGGGGATGAGGATGATACTTCATGGTTCGTTCAGATTTTTTTTATTGATGATTTATCACTGGGAATACTGAATTGATGCGTGGACAGGAGACTTGTATGCAATTCGATTTGATTTGGAGTTGAAAAATCATGAGATTTCATTATTTGAAGAGTAGGAAGACAAGAAATCTTAAACTTCTTTGAATATGCAATAAAAAACGTGAGCATTCAGAGTCAAATTCCACTGAATTTTCAACTAACTGAAAATTCATGAATATATTCACCTGAATTTTCCTGATTTGTACTAATTTTCATGGAAATTTTCAGTCGCCATTGATCTTTTTATAGAATATTGAATTTGCAATGACAAAATTACTTAAAATTTCAGTGATTCTATATTGTGATGAAAATCTTCAATAAGTTTAACGCAACTTTCATCCAAAAGTGATCAACAGGGTAGACGAAAGTTCTGATGCAATAAATAATGAGGTTTTTCTTGCTGTCAATGAGTTCTTTCACAGTAATGTAAATAAAAAATTACATATTATCATAATTCAAGGTAATTATGATTTACAGACGAATTATGAATGCACGAAGAATGCATCAAATGCATTGTATATCCCTGTTGCTGTGAGGAGTAGATTGTTGAAATTATCAGGATGCATTGGCCAATTTCAAATTGTAGAAATTGTTAAAATTGCGTAGTTATAATGGACAGCTACTTATGACTATAGCTATCTATAACTATAGTAGGGGAGGATGGGGCAAAACGGCCCCCCTTCAATCGTCAATATTTTCCGATTCAATAATCCGATTGGGATGAGTTAGAGCTCGTTTTGAAGAATGAAAAATTATCTTCAAAATGAACTTGAAACTGGGAATTTTCACAATGTCATTCACAAGTTATTGACAATTGAAGGGGGGCCGTTTTGCCCCACCCTCCCCTATGTCTACAGTAATGTCTCCAAACAGAGTTGAATTATACCCGAATATATCGGCAACAGAAAATATTACATAGCTTCTATTAGAAAAAACAGTTTCCTAAATTTACTAAAGATATTGATTACCGTTTCAAATAACTGCATTTCTATTTAAATCCAGTTGCTATGGATAATTCGATTCTCAACATGATTCATTCATCCCCACCAAAGATAAAATTACAATAACCATTTTCTCTATGAAAACCCATCCAAAGAACCGGAAACAATGGGAATTGAACGCATAAAAAACCGAGCAAATTTCACAATTTTCTGAAATTGAAAGATCAAAGGATTACAGTACAGGGTCACGGTCCCCTGTTCCCATCAGTGTGATAGTACAGGGGACAGCGGACGTGCTCATGGCACTCTCACTATGACCGAAGGGTGGAAATTGGGCATATGTTCAGCTGTGCCGATTATACTACACAAAGCTCATATCTCCTCTGCGCGTCAGTGTCTTATTTTGGATGAAGGGGAAAATGAAACCTGACGAGGCTCGTTTTAGAGGGTTAAGAGGTCTCTGAGTGAAGCAACTATTTGTACAGATATGTCCGGCCATTTGTCATAAATAAATTGGCCCTTCANCCCCCCCCCCTCGAAACTAACCCGAGTTTTACGCACTTCGGATATTTTTCTGGGTCTCTAATTTGAGTCTAGAACGTCTGCGATTGAAGGCTCGGGGCTTCGAGCTGTTTCTTCACGGTTTTTTGTGATAATTAGAGGTTCCCGGCGAGACCAATGGCATGTGGTGAGTATTTAAGGGGCCTAGCTATACCTGCTCAACCTAGTGTTCTTCTTTTCTCGGGTTTTTCTTTTTTTTTTGAAGCCGTCGTAACGGAGAGGAAAGAGGAGAGAGTGGCGGGTCATTCTGGGGTCTCTGCACCAAATGGTCGACTCTTTGACATACTCACGGAGTGGAGGAAAGGTGGATCGTCACGCACACGTACACGAGGCGGGAGAATACCAACGTCCTGGGAGAGTCATTGGGGCGGCTTCTGTAACTCGAAATATCCTTCAACAGATTTCGCCAATGGGGCTGGTCATAAAGATCCCCTTTTTTCTCAAGTGCAAATGCCATATTTCTGCCAAGTTGTTGCCACCCACGTTGATATGATTTTTATACCTTCAGCTTTTTGCCGGGCTTTTGCCTTTTAT
Source organism: Diachasma alloeum (assembly GCF_001412515.2). Taxonomy (NCBI): domain Eukaryota; kingdom Metazoa; phylum Arthropoda; class Insecta; order Hymenoptera; family Braconidae; genus Diachasma; species Diachasma alloeum. The sequence goes on along the minus strand of NW_021680455.1, from coordinate 408,717 downwards.
TGGGAGTTTTACGGAGGGAGAATGGATCACGTTGGGGATACTGTTAATTCAATGAAGTTTTTCGGAGGAGTCGGGATGGGGGGAGACGAGGGTTTTGCTTCAGTATATAGAGAGAATAGTCCGGGAAGTTTTGTAAAAGTTCACTGAGGATATGCGACACTGTTAGAAAATTACTTGTTACATTTCAAGTAAAAATCTTGAAATTTTTAATCATTTTTTAACAATTCGCACGACATTTTCATGTATTTTGTTATTGAAATTCAATTGAATTCTGGTGGATTCAATGGAATTGCAATTTTTAGAACAATTTTCCTGAATTTTCAATCCACTGAAAATTCAGTTGGATGTGATGTTCAATTTCCGCGATGAATTTGAAAATTTTGGATGTCATTGAAATATCAGTGTTAATCTACCAGGGAATACCCAATTATTCTGAATTTCCAACCAGAATAAGATATTCCGCGAACGGTTCAATCTGAAATTGAATTCAAATTCACAACATTGAGAATTCAAGAGCAATTATTCGTTAATTTTTAAAAAATTTCCAATTTTCTTTCAGATTTTTAAAATGTTTTTCTTTTTTCCTTTGAATAATGAAATCATGGTAAAATGTCCGAAAACATAGGGCCAAATGGAGCTCAAATGAAAGCTCTGATGTTCAACTAAAGAAATAGAAAAGCATTTCACTAAAAAAAATAGCCAAACTCGTTGGATATCCTTAATTAATAAAAGTAAAAAATGAATTTCTTTACACAAACAAAAAAGTTGGAAAAAAACTGTGCGTTTTTTTTATCAAACGAACATTAAGATATCCTCCGCAAAAGGTATTTTTTCTTGAATTAATTTTTTCACTTCGCTTTACGATTCCCTTCCGCATAGTTACACAAACCACAATTTTCTAGTACTTTACATTCAACTTTTCTCTCCGAGAACATAAAAACTTCTGAGAACAGAACATCACGGCCCCTAAACAATATTCTCCATGTCAGATATTCTCCACCAGTCATCAAGTTCTCCATCAGCTAAAAAACTCTCGCACATTAATTAAGAAAAATGTAACATCTTCCAACGAAGCCGACTTTCCCCAAGACATTTTTCCCTTTCAATTCCCCCAACAATCGTTCGCATAACGTTAAATAGCCGCTGGCAGTTTTGTTATAAAGCCAAGAGTCCAGGACCATGCGGCCAACTTTGGCCGGCCATACCTCGTACCCCTGCGTTCGAATTAATGGTCTCCCAGCATTGTCCTGAGTTTCTTGAAACAAGTGAAGACAAAGTTTCCAAACTTCACAGCGAATTCACACGAACGATATATCGTCCAAGTTGAAACTTGACTCGCACTTGGGATTCACTGAGTGTACATTGGTTAAGGAGGAGGCGGCGGGGGCAGGGGGGGAGGGGGGAGGGTAATCGAGGGGGCTGAGGGTTTTTGGTATGTGTTGAGTAGGTGGTGGGTGCAGTTGGCGCCCGCTAAATGCAACGTATGCAAGGTCGGGCTATTAAATGGCACTCGAGGGAGCACGTACACACAATCCAACCCCCTCAGTATCGTTTTATCCCGCACACACACAGGAGCCACTGCTTCTGAGTGGTTGAACACTTACACGTGTACTTGACTTGTGTTTTACAAAATACCCGGTTTGTTTGGACGCGAGGGAAGTTTCACGTTGTCACCTTTTAACTGGCGATTTGCAAACCTTCGTGCACGCACAAACCAGAACTCTGGGACCTATATTTGCAGGTGATCATTGACCTTTTTGGAGTATTCAGGGGGGTTTATAGCTATTGTAGGGGAAAATGTGAAGAAGAACACATTCAGAGAGGAAATAATGTTTTCAGAGTTTCAGGATCGTGTCACTAATTTTCAGGAATTTATCCGCGAATATTAGGAATTCAGTCAATTTTCGGTAATATTATCACTAATTTTCTGGGACAGCACAATTTTTAGAGAAATGTTAAGTCATTTGTAGGAGTCAGGGTCATTCTAGTCAGTGCACAGTATCATCAGTAATCGGTGAAAATCAAAACTTTTATTTCCCTGCGATGAATTGGCGTATTTAGTCTCAAAATTCTAGTTAGTACCACGAATTATTAAAAATTACAAATATATTAAAAATTGACTTTTTTTTCTGTTGGAATAAGGGATGCGATCGGGGAAAATTTATAAGAATTACTGACGGAAATATTTAGACGGTTAAAAATTTTTCACTGAAATGTCCATGGAAATTTCTTATTGCAATAAGAGTCTTGGACTTTTTTAACATGTAACGTTTCCACTGAGATTTCAAGATATTTTTCCATTGAATATTCATAATTTCATGCAAAAATTCGTGGAAACTGTAATTTTCGCGTAAATTATTCCGGAGAAATTAATGACGAATCAGGAAAATTCAGAGAAATTTCTCTTTCAATTCTAGATTCCTCTCAATTTTCAGGGAATTCCTTCAAAAATTCTTGGAATTCGAAAAATTTTAAAGGAATTGTCTGAAAATTCATGTAAATTGTAGAATTGGAGTCTCTCTCTCCCTAAAAAATGGGACTTTACTTGAATTTTCAGAGAAGCTCGAAAATTCCATTGACTTTCTCTTTTTAAATCAAATACAAATTTTTTTTTCGCTCAATTCAGCCAAATTTCTTTGATAGTATACTAAACTTCTTGGAGATTTTGATAAAATGACTGCTACGCTAGATTTCAAGTTTCAATTTAATAATTGAGAAAGCGAATTGATGCGAATTAAAAAAATAAATGATAAATGAAAATTTATTCCGTGCACATACAGGGGCAACCGCTTCGCACGTGTACTTGACTCGTGCTTTACAAAATACCCGGTTTGTTTGGCCATAAGGTTAGTTCACCTAGTCACCTTTTAACCGGCGGTTTGCAAATCCCCGTACACGCACAACCCAAAACTCTATACCCAATATTTATAGTCTATAATTGACCACTTTGAAGCGTTGGCGAGTGATTTATAGCTGTGATGCGAAGCTTCAGGAAGGCTTGGGCGATAGAAAATCATAAAACTAACTCACCGTGAAGCGAGTGGATTATTGGGAGAGTGAGGGATCTCTAAATCACGATGGGGACTTTTTTATTTTGGAAACTATCGGGTGATTTACGACTGCCGAGTGTTTATAGTCATCAAATTATGGGATTATAGCTTTTAAGGGTTTACGGGGATGGGAGGTTGTCCCGAGTAATCATGAGAATTTGTGACATTGTTGGGGGTATTCTTTTGCGATCTGGGATTTGATGTTTTTTATTTTTCAGTTTTTTTGAAGAATTTAAATTGAAATTCCTCTGTTCGTTTTTCGGATTTGTATTTTTTTTCAATGAAAATTGCTGGCATTGAATTACATTGGAGTTAACGAGCAGGTGGTTTAGTGGACAGGAGACATTTTTCAGGCAATCAGTGGCCGTGTTTAACTTCCAATTCAATTAAATTCGCGGGATTTAATGCAATATTTTACGTCTGGGCTTTCTGTTTGAGGGATTGTTGTTTTTTTATGTTTTCCGTTTGGTTTATTCATTTGAGTGCAACAACACATGAAGTTTCCTGCGACGGGCTCAGGTGACAGGTGGACATTTCCTGGGTACAAATGGAAATTTTACTTTTCTGCTTGACGAACATCTGGAGATGAATATCTAGGTGAAAACAGGAATATGACTAGTTGGTTATATTTTCTTTGAGAGGAAATAATTTTCCGTGAGGGAAGAGACATTTCCCGGTGGGGAAAATTCCAGGAATTATTCCTGCGATAATTATTTGGTCATTAATTCAAGTGATTGCNATCCTCTCTCCCATATTAAAAGCGGAATGCGCGGCAAACGTATGTGGAACGTTTGACAGGCCAATGTATATCTACAGCGTTATACACCTCATGAAGCGAAAATAAAGGGCACTTATTTTATTTCTTAACCGTTTTATCACAACACTAATTAATATTTCACTGAATTGATATTATGAAAAACATTAACCTGGGGTTTCAGTAAGGAGATATGTGAGAGAGGAGGCTAGAGGAGGCGACGGAATAAATCATCCGGTCACGTTGAGTCGATGTTCGTGGTTGCGGAGGGGGGACGAAGAGTACCGAAATCTTACGAATGCGCGATCGGGTCCTAGGATTCTGGTAGAGCACCGGAAAAATTTGCCAGTCAGTGTCATAATTTTTCTCGTATTTCTCGTAAAAATTCACTGTCGCTTCGATTTTACCGTGCTGCACAAGAATTTTTCCCCACATTTATCCGAAAAATGACTCGTGCAACAGTACTTTTTCCTACTCTTTGCGGTACATTTGGCCTGGAAAGACCATCTGAACCAACTTTACTGTGCGGGCACGGTAATTTTTCTCGTACATTTCTCTCCGTGTAAATGCGGTTATCTGGTTTTAAATAATTAATTTCATTTTCATTTGATCATATATTCCTGAAATTGATTACGCAGACATACATAAAAGCACGTACACTGAGGTAAAAAACTGTTATTTTTACGGAGTTTATCTTTGATTCTTGAGATGTTGAGAATTTTTAAATTCAACGATTGAAAAATTATTACTGAAATTTTTAATTCCATGATTTTTTCACTCTTAAATCGAATTTAATATTGCTTCCTGGAAATTAATACCAAACCGTACAGGGAGAAGAATTCTTTAGAAAGAATCTAGTGCTGTTAAAGTATTTATTCTAGGGATTTATGATAAAATTCCCGGAGATTTCTGTAAAAATTTCATGTAAAACCGGAAAAAATTTCGTGTTAGTCCCTTGGTGCGCCGTTTTTCTCATGCTAATAACAGAATTTCTCTCCGCATAAAATATAAAACAACAAATTTGCCTGTCTCAGTACACCGTTAAAAATTTTCCTCTGAATTTTCCGTTTCAAATCCCGAAAATTTTGCTCATGTTTAATTTCCACTGACATTTCAGGAGATCTCGTCATTGAAAACTCAAATACTCCATTGATTTTATGTTTCAATAATCTGAAAATCCCTAAAATACTTGATTTTTCAGTTCAATTATTCCGCGAAAATTCGCAAAAATTAGGCAAATTAAGGGAAAAATTGACAATTCGCGTCATTTTGTTTCTAAAAACAAAAAGTAAAATCCCTCAAACCCCAACGCCCTATTTCCCTAATTATCCAAGATACCTCTGCCCGAATTCCGCACTGAACAGTGCCAAGGAAATCTAAAGAAAAAATCTCCCCTTATCCGCCAACTCGAAAGAACCATTTTCTCTCTTCACCTCTTAGCTCCCAAGTTTCCACCCGAAAAACTCGATCGAACGTGTCTATCCCCAACAACAGCTGCATGAGGATTGGTTTTTTCGAGTGAGTGTGGGTAGCCCTCCCCTCAAATCACTCTTCACCCTGTAATTTTCGTTCGAATGCCCTCTAGGAAACAAAAACACGTACGTGAATACAACATTTGACTCCCGGAATCCAAAAGAAGCATCCACCGTTGACTATCCTCGCATTTTGAATGCATTTCTCAAGAAGAATATTCTCGGTAGTTTAGAGCCTGTAAAGACGGTTCATATATGTGCCCACGGCTTGGTAATCTTTCACGATCATCATCACGTGTCCCTAAGGCACACAGAGTAATGCCCGTGTCAGGAATACACAAAAGGGATACTATCATCCTCCAGGCGGTATCAGAGATGCTGGAAGACCAACGGAGTCATTCATCTGGCGCGGCCATAGGTGTGCATTGACGTCATCTACGTATGTTAGTCAAGTCTCTCTCACTGAATGTCGTTCAGAGTTAAAAAGGTGAAAGGCCACGAGATTTCATCCAGCGTTAGAGTCGAGAGTACGTATGGGAGTTGACTGCTCGGCATTTCATCATCCTCGAGACGAAGAAAAGGCTGGTTTGTCTTCCCCATTTCTATACGCAATGGGGGAAGTATAGTTCAGCCGTTGACATTTCAATAAACTGCCGGAAAATAAGGTCGGACGATTAGTGGGGGTGAGGGGAGGGGGAGACAATCGAGGGAACAATCACCCCGGGGCTTTTGTCGTTCCGATGATGATTATTCCGCCTTTTCAATGCCTTCGGTTAAATGTCTTATGACACCGGTGTAAGGCATTTTTGAGCGGTGGTAAATGACTTGGGTTTTGGAATAGCGGGGATACGAGGTGATTCATGGGAATTATTTGTGAAATATTGTTATCTAGGGAAAATGACGTGATGGGATGGAAGAGAGCTGCCGGCGGGTTGAATCGAAGACATTAGTCAGGAATAAGTCATTTTAGAACAGACAGAAAAAATAGTTCAATTTTTAGGGACATGTCACTGATTTTTGAGGAATTTAGCCCCAGTTATTAGGGATTCGCGATCGGGAAATTCAGAGAGCGGTGAATTCTGGAATTCAGTGGTTTCGTCGTCATTTTATAGAAATCTATCACCAAGTTGAATTAATAGAAAGCTGATGATTAGGGTCCTTCTAGTCAGTGTCCAGCATCACCAATAATTGATTAGATATTTCCAAAATTAGTGACACGTCCCTCGAAATCATTTTTTTTTCGCTGAGAATATATTTTTGTCGAACAGGAATAAATTCATGCATTTATTTCAATGACAATGTTTATAGTGTATAAAATGAATAATTTATTCATTCTAGATGAGAATCGGAAATTGGAAGTCTTCATTTGGATCAAGAGAAAATATATATATTAAAAAATTCATTAATTTGATTAAAATAAATGGTTATTTCATGAAAATGAATGGAAATTATAAAAATTCCAGTAATTATATTTCTAAATTTTCAAATACTTGAATTCAGCGTAATTTGGGGCTGAATATTCATGTTTCCATTAAAAAATCAAGCAAAATGTCATTGAATTTCATGTAAAATCTAACATGTAACGATTTTAAATCAAATTCCTCCCCTAAATCAGATGCAATGTCACTCTCCTAAAAATGGCTAGTCAACTATTCATAAAATTTTTCTTCAACAGTGTATCCATGAACATAACTCAAAATAAATAAAAAATTCTAATGCTACCAAATGTGCTCCTCTCACTCGAAATATCTCGACAACAATGATGACATTATGGAAACATGCCGCGTGAAAAATGACGAGAATTTTATTTTTTAACGAATAATATGATTTTCCACTCATGTCTCTACTAAAAACTCTCAAGATGTTATCATTTGTTGAAGTAGCTTGAGACCTTCAGTTTCTGGGAGAGCGCGTGCACCGTGGGGTGCTTCTATCCACAAACATCCGCATCCTGAGGCCACAAACCTATTATTTATTATGAAATTCTCCACATTTGTCACACTAGATACCTCGATGCCGTCTCGATAGTTTCGAAACATGAATGTTTGAAATGTTCCTCCTCCTAGTTTTGAGAACTTAATTTTCTCCGTATGTATATCAACAAGTATTGGGGCGAAATGGGTATTATGTCCCCTCTCCTGATTGTCAATAACTTGTCAAATAAGACGACTGGAGTTTCAATTCCTTCCAAATTAATAACAAATAAACAAATATCTCATATTAGTCGTGAATTTTTCTGCGTAAGTTTAATCGTCAGCTCAGGAGTCTCGTTTGTTCGATGCAATCAAATAGGTTTTGTTGTGTTTCATTCATTAAAGATGAATAGATGCTGTGTTCAAATACGTATTCTGATTTAATTGTTCTTTCTTAGGGACGAGATAAAATTTTCCGGCGATTTTTCACCGGGAAAAAAATCCAGGAACCATCAAACACCAATCACGCCCCTCGAATCAAGATCAATCCCCTCAAGTCAGCATTCCCATCCTCAGCTGTCCCTTTCAATCAGCCCTACCCCACAAATCATTGACCCTTAATTAAAACAGTTCGCTCCACCTCACGCTAAGTACCCCAAAAAGTATCTTTAATGATCCAAAAAGAAAAAATTCATCCACCGATAAATATTCCTCTTTGTCACGTCAATAATTACTTTCCTCCCCTTCATAACTGTCCATGAAACTTAATAAACTTTCAAACGAAGAGGAGAAACAACAGAATCGCTCGAGTCCGAAAAATGGACACTCAAAAGTGCAATGTATTCGTAATCTTTATTTGTCGTTGAACGAGTTTATGGGACAGGTAGGACAGACGATGGGCGCGGATTATATGCAAAAATATATAAGGCACGCACGTCTTCGAGGGACAGAGCGAGAGGAAGCGTTCTGGTTTTGTTGGATGAACCGAGGAATAGAGAGGGGGGACTAAATTTACGAGACGACCGGTTGCTCTCAACTTTAAGAGATGGTCAGTGGAGATATAATTTATCTCTGTGCGAATTTTCGACGTACCATTAATAATTTTTTCTTCCCTCTCCCCCTCCCCCTTCTCCCCTCGCCTTATTCGTCCATTTATTATTCATCGATATTACCCACCATTACGCGATCGTTTAAAGTCGACTAACTTCACGTCAATGATGCAATCAGATAGCCAATAATTGAAATTAGTATTCAGGAGCAATAAAAAATGAGCGTTCATTGTCCTTTTTATTAGCGTCTGGTGGACTCCGAGTCATTTTTTATTCTCTCCCGCGGCTATTTGATTCTGAAAATCCCTTTAGTGCTCACTATCGTGAAAGGCTACTTGAAGGAATGATTGGTACCATTGATTCTCGAGTTTATCCTATTTTGATCTTAAATGAAAAATCGATTTCATTGAAATCTGAAATTGTATGAGTTTTTTCTGAAAATTGCTTGTCAACTGTTGATGAAATTTCGAGACCTTTCGTTGGGGGAGACCATTCGAAATGGTCCGAAGTCGACTAAATTCATGTCAATGAAGAATTCAGCCAATAATTGAAATTAGAATTCAGAAGAAATGAGCATTCATTGCCTTTTTTATTTTCGTCTCGGTGCCTCAGAGAAATTTCTTATTCGCTTCCACGACTATTTGATTCCTCAAAATTCCTTTATTGCTCATTGATTCTAAAGTTTATTCTGTTTTCACTAAACATAAAAAATCTATTTCATTGAAATCTGAAATTTTATGATTTTTTCGCCCTAAATCGAATTCAATGTCGCTCTCTGAAAGTCCCTATAGTCAACTGTTCATATCATTTTGAGACTTTTGGGGATTCTTCAAAGTCGACTAAATAGTCGTCAATGATACAATCCGATAGCCAATAATTGAAATTAGAATTCAGAAGCAATAAAAATGGGCGTTCATTGTCCTTTTTATTAGCGTCTGGTGGACTCCGAGTAATTTTTTATTCTCTCCCGCGGCTATTCGATTCCTTAAAATCCCTTTAGGGCTCACTATCGTGAAAGGCTACTTGAAGGAATGATTGGTACCATTGATTCTCGAGTTTATCCTATTTTGATCTTAAATGAAAAATCGATTTCATTGAAATCTGAAATTGTATGATTTTTTTCTGAAAATTGCTTGTCAACTGTTGATGAAATTTCGAGACCTTTCGTTGGGGGAGACCATTCTAAATGGTTCGAAGTCGACTAAATTCATGTCAATGAAGAAATCAACCAATAATTGAAATTGGAATTCAGAAGAAATGAAGATTCATTGTCTTTTTTTATTATCGTCTCGGTGCCTCAGAGAAATTTCTTATTCGCTTCCACGACTATTTGATTCCTCAAAATTCCTTTATTGCTCATTGATTCTAAAGTTTATTCTGTTTTCACTAAACATAAAAAATCTATTTCATTGAAATCTGAAATTTTATGATTTTTTCGCCCTAAATCGAATTCAATGTCGCTCTCTGAAAGTCCCTATAGTCAACTGTTCATATCATTTTGAGACTTTTGGGGATTCTTCAAAGTCGACTAAATAGTCGTCAATGATACAATCCGATAGCCAATAATTGAAATTAGAATTCAGAAGCAATAAAAATGGGCGCTCATTGTCGTTTTTATTATCGTCTGGTTGCTTCGGAGTAATTTTTTATTCTCTCCCGCGGCTATTCGATTCCTTAAAATCCCTTTATTGCTCGCTATCGTGAAATGCTACTCCGGGGAACGATTGGTAGCATTGATTCTAAAGTGTTTCCCAGTATGTCTGGGCAAATGGTGAGAAAGCCTCCAATAACACCCACCATTTATAACTCTAGTCCGTGGAGTTGTCTCTCGATGAAGAAAATTGTCGTGGATTTCAACCCTCTCGAGGGACCGCAGACTCATTTTTTTCTTCCGTGTTTTTTTTTTCGCTTTGTTCTCTACTGTCTGTTGGGGAGATGGTGAAGAATCTAAATGGGAAGGAATGAAGGAATTTTTGAGAGGGGGGGTTTGGCACAACGTGTCGTCACCTCGATTTATTCAGCGCCGATTGTTTGCACTCTGGGGGCACTTTCGCCATAAATTGTGGACCATTGCGGGCCGGCTGTGTTTAGACAAATGCAAATGAAGTGAAGGGTTTTGTGGGGGGGGGGCCGTCATCGGAATTTAATGAATATTTTTTATGGGGCTGGATGCTTTCGGAGGGTAGGTGAGGAGATTCCTTGCAGATCATTATATGAACAATTTTAAGTTGTCCGCGGATTTTGTTTTTTTAGAGAACATTCTTTTCGTTCATCGAAAATAAAGGTGAGTTCAGCTTATTCAAAATTTTTGGCTGAAATTTACAGTACACGGAAACTTAAAGGAATTTCGTGCATGAAAATCCGCTATTTGATGGAAAGATTAATGAGAACTGTAGATTTCAATTCATTTATTTAATAAGTTTTTGTCGCTATTGAAAATTTTTGTCAAGGGACAGTTTCACTGTAATTTCTTAACTGAAATTTGACAATTTGGTGGAAAAACTGATGGAAACTGGTAATTTTTATCAATTTATGCAATAAATTTTTCTACACTGTTGGAAATTTTTGAGTGAAATTTCCGGTACACGGAAACTTCGACGGATTTCATCAGTGAAAATCCACCATTTGATGGAAAGATTAATGGAATCAGTAAATTTCTATTAATTTATTTCGTAAATGTTTCAAGACTGTTTAAAATTTCATCAAAAAATAGTTTCACTGAAATTTCCTAATTAAAATTTTACAATATGACGAAAAAATCAACTGAAAGTATAAAATTCAGTTTAATTATTCCATGGAAACTGATAGAAATCAGGAAAATTCAGGTGAATGTGTTCTTCAAATTTAAATTAATCAGAAATTCAGTGTCAGTTGGTACTGAATATTCATGTGCTGATTGAACATTCAAGTAAGTAGGAAAATCCTTGTTTTCCTGCTACTCAAAAAATGTTGAGTTGCATTGTATGTTCAGTTTTGACTTCAAATTTTAATATTTTTCCCAGTGCCGAAAAAGCCATCTATTTGATGCGAATAAAAACATGAATTGAAATCAAGTCCAATTTTGAATAAAACCCTCATCACGAGCTATTTAATTCAAATAACCGATTTGTCTAAATGCACGTCACCTTCATTCAATAATCTCTACATTTATTGTCATCTTCCCAACGAATGTATAAAATACAGCAATTCCTGACTCATTTTTGAACGAACTTCTTTGATTTTCGAAAATCTCCTGAGGCTTAAGATTATCAATTCTTTTTTTCAAAATTCATCGAAAATATTCATACAAAAACCTTTTTTTATTCTCCCATCCGCCACTGAATTGAATCACGAAGACTTCAGCACGTAATTCCCCGTATGGTCTATTCTTTCTTATTACCCGGACTGATCAGAGACCCCAAAAAAATCCCGCCACCATTAATCCCTAAAATTCCCTAAGCATACCCGTAAACCTGTGAATCGCTGAAATTCGTCGCATTTTGTTGAGCCTTCGCATCGCTTTGCTTCCCATCCGCCGGCAGACACTCGTCAGTGCATCCCTTTGATCTATCCCTCCCCCTCCCGCCTTGAAGAAACCCAAAAGAAGAAAAAGAAAAAAAAGATAAATTGATTCGGAATAATCCACTCGACACCTTGCCAGCCTTGAGACGTGAATTTATAGTTTCAGGATTTGATATATATTTTTTTTCCTTCCTCCTAGTTCTCAACATTTTTCTCCACCGGCCCCGTGAGTTTGTATACCGTCTCTGTGTGATACTACTGCCGAAACTCGGAGAATACCGTACGGACTTGAGGAAGACCGCCTAGCGTGTCGAAACGCGGGCGCCGCAGGGTGGAAACTCTTATATGTTAAAAAAAAGAGGCAATTTCTTTCGTATTGTTGCTTTATAAATACAACATCATCCGGGGGAAGGGGGATCCAGAGGGAATGGATCCATGGGATATTTAACGGCTTTTAAGGTGCAAAGAATGAAGGGATGTGAGGAATTGTGAAAAATTTTTCCGGTGTAGACTGATTTTCTCATGCATTTTTTGTCTGGTTTAATTTTTTTACTTCTCCATTGTTTCAGATTTTTCGACTCATATTTTTTTTTTGTTGTTAGAAATTTTCGGGTGAGATTTCCAGTAAACTTCTTGGAAATTCTTCTTAGGTGATTTTTTCGCTGAAATTTAAAACTAATTTTGTATCATTAATTTTTTGTCATTAGAAATTTTAGGGTGGAATTTCTAGTAATCTTTTTGAAAATTTTTATCAAGTGATGCATTCACTGAAATTTAAAACGAATTTCGTACTTGGAAATCAACAATTTGATTAAAAATTCAATGGGATCTATTAATTTCAGATCAATTCTTCTATGAAAATAAATTGAAGTTGGAATATTTCAGGAAAATACATTCTAGTGGGAATGTGTCCATGGAATATTCAAGGGATTTTTGATTTTGTGAGAAAATTTTTCGATTTAGACTGATTTTCTCATGCATTTTTCGTCTGCTTCCATTTTGTCCTCCTTCGTTGTTTCAGATTCATTGATCTCTATATTTTTTTTATCATTATAAATTTTAGGGTGGAATTTCTAGTAATCTTTTTGAAAATTTTTATCAAGTGATGCATTCACTGAAATTTAAAACGAATTTCGTAATTGAAAATTAACAATTAGATGAAAAATTAATTGGAATCTACAAATTTCAATTCAATTATTCTACGAAAATTAATAGATGTTAAAAGGTAAATATATTCTAGTATAAAGAATGAAGAGATATAAAAAATTGTGCGAAATAAAGGTAAATTTTTCCGGTGTATTCTGATTTTTTTGTCTTTTTTTCTATTTTCATTTTTCCACTTCCCCATTGTTCCAGATTCATCTCGTATCATACGGAAAAATGAGAATTTGGGTGTCATAGAGGCGAGGAATGTATTTGATATTGAGAACTTGTTTAGTCACCCTAGGGCAATACTCTCTTGAATATCATTGTGCAGGTATTAATGTGTGTGAATGAGGCGACCTTCTATCTCAACTTCGGCGCTCCATTTTTTTCATTCTAGTTTTCGATTGATGGGAGATTGAATAACTGTACTCACCTGCTCGGGTGGATTTACTTAATTGAATAACATTTAAATTAATCTTAGTTAATTGATTGGAGAATGAAAAATTTATTCCGTTGAATGATTTAGCTAAAATTCACACTGTTGACAATTTCGTCCTGACATTTCCGGTACACCATTGGAAATTTTTATAACGTGATAATTCAAAGACAATTTGATTTTTGACTTCCATTAAAATCCCATTTTCTATTGAAAATTAATAGAAGTGAGAGAATGTCAGTGAAATATATTTTTGAGTTCTCATGTGATGAACAATTCAGTGTAATTAAGAAATAAATATTCATGTTTTGTTTGAAAATCCATCTAAGTTGAAGATATCTCATCTTCCTGCTGCCAAAAATTTGGAATTTCATTGAATTTATAATGAAATTCTCCATGAAATTGAGGGCTGAAATTTTCAGTACAGTTTTTGGGAATTCGGCGATTAAAAATCTACAATTTAATGGAAAAATATGCAATCAGTTCAATTCAATTCAATCAGTCTATGAAAAATAATAGAATATGTTTCAGAATTAGCAATTAATTATAAATACAGCATAATTTGGTGCTGAAAATTCATGTATTTTGATTGAAAATCGAAATGAATTGGGAAATTTTCGTCTCCATGCTGTTGAAAATTAGCAAATCCATTGCATTTTCAGCGATATTTCATGATTTTCTTCCCTGCAAATCAAATTCAATGTCGTTCACCTCAAAATGACTACTAAATTCCCATGAAATTTCCATTTTATTCTGTCAGTCCACAGTTTCGCTGGATTTCCTCATCGAATTATGACCTTTTTGAAATATTATTTTTGGAATACACGGAATAATTCCCTTCAAATAGACTCCCCTCCTCCCGATCAATCGAACATTTCCCTGTTTCCGGCGATGCTACGCACTCCAGCAACTCGAGTATCCCGAGATTCTTGGTGCGGTGGACCTCAACGATTTCCACAATTTCCCAGGTTGGCGCGTCATCTTCGCTTGGAGCGTAACACCTGCGGAAAACCTCGCGATCATGTGCGCATTTCGGGGTGTACCACGGGCACTCAAAGTGCGTTAATTTCATGTACACATCCCATTCCGGGATACTCGAAATGTCAAACGTTATGGGGTTGTGTGTCAATCGACAGTTATGCGAGTCGAATGCGGGACCAGCGGTGATGGTAGTATGCCATAGAAAGACGTTTATTGTCTCGAGATGGTTATCTTGATTCGTGAAACACTGACGTGAGTCGAGGATTATTGAACCGGGGGATTTATCGGTGTGCTATTAAAACTCCATCGGCTGCAAGGATATTCCTTCCAGAATAAATTGGATGGTCCTAATCTGCCTGCGATCTCCAATAATATTTGAAATTGGTAGGAGTGATTTATCCCCAAAGTTCCATCGTGAAGACGAAAATTTTCTCACATCGAGAATGTTGACCTCCATCGAGAGACTATTTTGCCAACAGTAAACGTCAGTTCTTATCCATTTTTGGAGAAATTTAAGAATTAGAAAAATTCAGGTGAATATAATATGGGAGCAGCAATTCATTGAAAATACAGCGGAATTTGGTGTTGAATAGTCATTTTTCAATAAAAATTTTTGTTTTTCTTCTGTTTAAAAATGGAATTGTAAAGAATTTTCAGTGAAATTTGAAATTTAATGATTTTTTTTCCACTTGTTTTTAGTGTTGAAATTTCTGCTATACTTCTTGAAAATCTTGGCTTCGATAAGAGGAATATCTTCCTAACATTATAGGTCAATCCTTATTTATACGTTTTCAGGAAAAATAGAAAATGAAAAAAATTCAAGTGAATGTATTCTTGAATTAACAATTAATTAGGAATAAAGCGGAATTTGGTATTGAATATTTATTAGTTAACTGAAAATCAAAATAAATTAAAGAATTTTTTAATGAAATTTTAAATTTTATGACTTTTTCTCACTTGAATGAAATTTAATTTCGTTTTCCTGAAAATTACTGCTCAATTTTCCATGAAATTCCTATTTTTTTACACTATTAAAACCGTTGTGCTAAAATTTCCACTACACTACTAGAAAATATTGGCCCCTAATATTCATTTTTCAACTGAAAATCAAAATAAATTGACCAATTTTTGGTGAAATTTGCAATTTCCTTATTTTTTGTCACGTGAATCGAATTCAATGTCGTTCTCCCAAAAATTACTGCTCAATGCTCCACGAAATTCTAATTTTTTCTCCCCTGTTAGAAATTATCAAGTGTTCCACGAAAATTTGAAGGAAATTCGTCCTCAGAAATTCGCAATATAATCAATTCAATCCCCTCAATTCCTGTAAGACCTGACAGAAACCGAAAAAATCGGGTGAATATATTCCCACAAAAGTATCTTATCCCCGAGTTTCCCCCATAACTCCAAAAAGCTCTCCCACCAAGAATATTGCCGGCGATAAAAAGAATATTTTCCCAACAATAAACGTCAATCCTTATTTATCCATTTTTACAACATTCAGGCTTCATCCTCCCGCACACATAGATTCCCTGACACCTGGAAATGAAATATATTGATCTCCCCGGCACGACGCCTCGCACGATCTCCCCCACCCACAGCTCCCCCGTTGTCCAGTGTACCTCAATCCAGCCAGTGTCCTCAATCCTAGAAAATGTACCACAAAAGAGCAAAACTCGTCATTGTGCCCCGATATACCCCAGAAAATCTCCCCACCCAAAAAATTGCTCGATCTCTCACAGCTAACCAGCCTTCCCCCACCATTTCCTCGTGTATTTCCTCCGCCAAGACGTTATTTGAGCCCAGGTCCCATTGTCATTTCAGTGGATGCACAATGGGGGCCAGCTGAAGGAGCGGCCAAAACATTGAGACATATCCCTTGTTGTCGCTGTCACCGACAGACCCACCCCGTAGTTTTCTTACCCCAACACATTATTACGAAAATATTTGAAGCTAGTATTGAGAACCAGGACGAAATGGCCTTTTCGGTGGGAGACCATTGTCGCAGAGAGACCGGTTTTTCTAAATATCCTCACCTCTCAAGTCCACATTATGCTGTCTCCAATGGCAAATGGGTATCGCTTGGGGATACACCAACACTGGCAACATCCGATCCCGTTCATCTCGGGATTACAATAGCCATTCGATGTCAGGAGAGAGGCTTTATTGAAGGAAAAAAGTTACTGGATGCTCATATTTCCGGGGAAAAATATTTACCGGGGTTTCTGTTTTCATTTCATGTTGCGTGAGCAGCCTTTCTTCTCGCGAGGGGATTAAGGTGCAGGGCTGCATACATTGGATATTGTTGGATAACATTGGTGGAGATGATGATTGCCATCTTGGCGCTTGTTGGGCGGATGGTTGTCACGGGTCTTTGGGGGTTATTGGGACGGGTTGAGGATATTGAAGGATAACAGGGATTTTTGGGGGATTATTCGGTTGTGTTTCTTTGAGATGGGGATGATAATGAAGGTGTTACGAGGAGAAACAGAAGTTTTGAGTTGCAGGGACATGTCATCGATTTTCAGGAATCTATCTCCAACTATTGGTGGCACTGGGCCATTAGATTCTGCGATTACCTTCTGAATAATCAAATTTTCTGCGATTTTCTAAATAATTTTTCACATGAGCAATAGCGATAAAGAAGTAATTACTTTGACGATTTCCCACAAAAAAAATAAATTTCCGCGGAATTCCGTGAAAACAAAAAAAAAAAAATTAAAACAGGCGGGTAAATTTTCCGCGATTTTCTAAATAATTTTTTACATGAGCAATAGAGATGAAGAAGTAATTACTTTGACGATTACCCGCGAAAAAAATAAATTTCCGCGGGATTCCGCGAAAAACAAAAAAAAATTGAAACACGCGGCTAAATTTTCCGCGATTTTCTAAATATTTTTTCACATGACCAATAGCGATGAAGAAGTAATTACTTTGACGATTTCCCGCGAAAAAAAAAAAATTTCCGCGGGATTCGGCGAAAAACAAAAAAAAAATTGAAACACGCGGCTAAATTTTCCGCGATTTTCTAAATATTTTTTCACATGAGCAATAGCGATGAAGAAGTAATTATTTCGACGATTGTAAATACTTCCAAAAACATGTCTATTCATCCATTTTCCATCTCTGCAAACATTATTTTCAATGTAAATTTCTATAACCTGGAACCGCCAAAGTTTTCCTTTCAAATGAGTAAACCCTCTTTCCGATGTTTTATCTCGACTGCTCTTTCATTCACTCCCAGCGATTCGTGACATCCTTTCTGAAGTGGTGATTAAAAGAAGGCGGATGACATGTGCCAGAGCAATAGGACACCAACGAAGCCCGCCACACGATAGGATCCTGACCTACAGCACACCGAGAGAATTATGGGATGCGAAGGGAGATGTGTTTTCCTCTCCCCATCGTTTGGTATTTCAGTTCTTCCGGGTCAGGGTCACGGAAAAACAAAAAAAAAACCCTGTCTCTTTCATATAAAATTCGTTTTCTCGTCTCTTTCATGGTGAAGCATCAGCCCCTGCGAAAATACCGCATAGAACCGGGTCAAAGTGTGACACGCAGTAGGTAGGAGAATTCTTCTCACCATTTACTGTAATTTTATGCATTGAAAAGCCAGTTTTTACCATGTATGATATTCTTTACATGCATAATTGCCATGGTCACAGAATGACAGTGAGGCAAGTGTAATTACAATGTTGGTGAGAATGAGAAAGACTTTAATTCGACTTTAGACATTTTTCTTCATTCCCACTCAACATTTTTTACCGCCTCCGCTTGCTCAGCGCAGGGTATTCTTATTCTAATATAAAGACAAAAAATTCTGCGTGGAGAGAAAAGTTGGATGAAAATTACCTTGAAAATCGTGGCAAATTTTACTTTACGAAAGGTAATCGGGGAGCGAAATGTAATTCAATGAAAAAATATCTGTTTGTAGAGGATATATTACGATTCTTTCGGCAAAAATCATTCTCCATTACAGACAAATTATACGAAATATTTTGAAATGCAGGGTAAATTACAGTTTGGTACAGACCACACGATAGATTCAACCATCAAATTTACCATTTGAATTGCGTGAGAAAAATTTGGAAAATATTGTGCGTATTCAGCATTCGGTCGTTAAAATTACATTTTGCACAAAATTATTATTCTTTTAAAGATTTGTTGTTTATAAATAAATAATTGAAGTTGTTAAAACTTTCGGAATCCTTATTTTCTTAGACAAAATCGATTTCTAGTCAAATTTTAAATATGAATACATTTATTACGATTCCATGCAACTGATTTTTATGATGGAAAATGGATTGTTTATAAATTATCTACAGAAAATGCCCATAATTTAAAAAATATCAATTTTTTAATTATTTCATCAATCGTCAGATTCAAATCTTTCAGATTTTTAAAATGTTTTCTAACGGTTCAATATCGATATTAAAATTCAGACCTGCAAAGTTTAAATAATAAAATCATTATAAAATGTCCGGAAACTTAGGGTCAAGTGAGATTCAAATGAAAGCTCTGATGATTAGTTGAAATCTTCAACTTGTTGGGTAATTTTTCTTCAACTTTTTTCTCAGTGTATTGAAATTATTCTAATAATAATAATAAAATTGTTGAGTGAGTTTTTTAAACCGATTAATTTCTTTCTCACTTCCAGAGAATTTTTTCCTTGTAAATAATTTTGATGGATGTTTCCTCATCGAAACGTTCACCTGTCAGTTAATAAAATGTCCAATGCCCATGGTACCACTGGGAATGAACCCGTAATGGTCGTCGGTTCCCCAGGTTTTTTGAGAGACAGGCGTTTAGGACGTTTCACCCATTTTAGACGGTTATAGCTCACGGTGTGTAATTTGAGTTGGAAGGGAGAAGCGACAAAACAGAGAGGGGGCCCCAAACAGATAACAATTCTAAAGTAGATTGACGTATTTAAGAGACCGTGAATGACTATTTTAAAAGAAGGATGAAACACGCGACATTTATAATCAATTTGCCTGGGAACGGCCGCTCTCGTCATTTGCGGGGTTAATCATTTCATAAAACATTTTATGCCCAATTTTCGAGGGGACCCTGACCCATTCGAGGGATATTCAAATTATTTTTTGGGGTTATTAGAGGATTTAGGAGGTTTGGCATTGCGAAAGTCTTCTTGGAATTGAGAACGATCAAAATTTTATTATTCCTTTGATGAATTTGCGAATGGATAAAATAGAGATTCGTTTCTCGATAAAACTAAAATGAATTCTATGTGATGATGGAATATCTTTCATCCGAGAGTTGTTATTTCTGTCATTAAATTGCATAATAAAATGAACAGATGGTCGTGAATCATCATTTCGAATTCCGAAATACTCCATTCGTTTCTTTCAAATACTATGATTTGAATATATTGGGAAGTGACATTTTTAGTCAGCAAATTTTGGAGAAAATATGAATAAGAATCAAGTGATTGCTACTCTCCAAAATCATTTTTGGAAGTAATTTGGCCAGTAATTCTTGATTTTGAAATTGTTTGGAATCTTTGAGGTAATTTTTGTTTTTAATACAATGGTCAGACATTGATTGACTTCAATTCCTCTGAAATCATTAATAATTCAAATTATTAGGGAATTTAAGAGGTTTGCGATGATCCGGGTGTTCTTGGAAGCGAGAACGATCAAAATATTACTAATCCTGTGATCAATTTGCGAATGGAGAAAATAGATCAACGCTTCTCGATAAAACTAGAGTGAATTCTATATGATGACAGAATATTTTTAATCCGAGAATTGTTATTTCTGTCACTGAAATGCATTATGAAATGGACAGATAGTCGTGAGTCATCATTTGGTATTCAGAAATATTCCGTTCGTTTCTGTCAAATTCTATAGATAGACTACATTTGGAAGTGAAATTTTCAGTCAGCTATTCTAGTCAGCGATTTTTAGACTTCAATTCCTCTGAAAGGATTATCAATTCGAATTATTGGAAGATTCAAGAGGTTTGAATTAGCTCAGTTGTTCTCGGAATCGAGAAGGATCCAAATTTTATTATTCCTTTGATGGACTTGCGAATCGAGAAAATAGAAACGTTCCTTAATACAACTAAAAGTAATTCTATGTAATAATGAAATATTATCAATTCAAGAACTACTATTGCTCTCATTAAATTGCATTATATCATTGATGTAATTTTCGTTTCACAACATAACGTTCAAAAACAGAAGCTTTTTGCTGAATTATTAGAGGAGAGTAGGACAAACTGAATCATTTTTCATCCTCAATGAATGGAGATAACTCAAACGAATTCGGTATTATTCCCCAGTTATTCTTCCCAAGCTTTGAAGTAAGACCGAGGGCAGCAGACATTCACAACATGAAACGTTCCATTTATCCTCACCTCTCCGTTATGTTAAACTTAATTCATTCCCAACTTCAATTTCTCTGAAATCGTCAATTTCGAATGAACAAAATCCTCCCAAGCCACTGCAGTAATGAAATCACATTGCGTGATACTTGAAGTCGTTGAAATCGACTTCATTTCGAAGTCACGTCGCTCAATCACATGAGCAGCACCTCGAATTACCCCCCAGTCTCTTATTCAACGGACATGATGAAAATAACATCACAGATGTTTATGATTAGATTATGATTGACAGTATCGAGTGTCAATATTATTCCTCCCCTTTGTGTCCACCGGTGAAGTAGGTACTCACAGGACACCGAGGATTCATATGTGTCACCCCGAGCCACACGCAAATACAGGTCGCGCACAAATAATATTTAACCAGGAACAATTCCACGGAAAATGTCGCCCCCTAGGTGAGTCGGAAGAGGTCATGGCCCTTCGTAAATCCCAAATCCACGTTCCCCCGCCCTCCGACATGACGATATCTCTCGAACTGGCATCCCCCAGGGCGCAATTTTGGTAAACACCTTTCCGGAGGTCGCAACCGTTGTCCACAGACTGGACGTGCCCTGAGCCAATGTTTGCGCCCATTTCTGCGCCGAGGAGCGTTAACCCAGGGGAAAAACAAGCAAGCTTGCCCATCGCACATGCTTCCTCTCGGATCGATACACACACTCGATGGTTACTTCAACGTCAAGACATCCAAGAATAAAGGGGTTTACTTATTGATGGTTGTGGGTTACTTGGCGAAGAGACAGCTTGCTGAATTGTTGTTTGGGTTTAGGTTATTTGGGGGAGGGTAGGTATACTGGTTCCCACAGTTGTGACAGGTCTCGTAGGAGGGGTGAGGTATTTCGGGGTGGGAAATTTTGGAAATTCATTAGCCTTCGGGCTGCTGTACATGGAGAGAAATTTTCTAGAAAAATTCTAGTACGAGTACTGGAAAAAATCACAATCCACCGTCTGTGAAAAATTCTAGTGCTGTTAAGGTAAAATTTCTTGGTATTTCAGGTAAAATTTCTGGGGACTTCTGTGAAATTTTCACAGAAATACTCGGAAAAATTCACGTTTTCCCCAATAAAATTTCTAGTGCCGGCACTGGAATTTTTTTCTGACCGTCACTTTGCGCCTCTTTTCCCGTGCTAGCACTAGAATTTTTCTAAAAAATTTCTCTCCGTGTATTTTAAGAGTCGTGAAGAACGGAATTATTTGGAATTTGGAATAAAGTATTGAACAGTTTTGGGGGAAATTTCTGGTATATTTCTGGAACATTTTTATCATATGGTAGTTCCATTGAAATTTCAGAGGGTGTCGGCAAAAAATTAAGAATTTGATGGCAAAATCAACGGAAACGGATAATTTCAGTTTAATTATTCCATGAAAATTAATAGAAATCACGAAAATTCAGGTAAATAAATTCTTGATTTCCAATTGTGAGGGAATTCAGTGTAATTCAATAATGCACATTCATGTTTTGATTGAAAATTCAAGTGAGTTAGAGAAGCCTATTGCTCACAAATTACTTGTCAATAGTCCAGAAATTTCAATTGTTTTTTACCAGTGTAGGGTTCACTTAAATTTCATTCCACAATTTGAAACCACAAAATTTCGTGGGAAAATAAAAATCAAAAAGACAAAGTGAAAGTGATTTAATACATGATTATAATACTTGGCACCGCTGAGAAATGACTGGGCTGGAGAACTCCGCTCCTGAAAAATAATTTCTCTTCCCAAGAAAATGATTTCTTTTCAAAAATATTTTTCTTTCTCAGTGTATAATTGCACATCCATAGAAATTCGCCTGCACACATAGCTGGAACGAACGAAAAAGGAATGTCTGCAATCATAAGGAGGTTTACCCACCTTCACCCAGATTCAAAGTTTCGCGTCTGTTTGTTCACTAGCAGCAAGCTCAACTCCGTGATTTCCCCAAGAATTAATCAACTAAATGTGTTCGAGGCACTAGGCTGAATGACTCGGACAGATGTTGACGTCAACTCCACCGATTTCGATCAATTTCTGCCCCAACGACTGATGGATCCCACACGTGCCAGGCCCGTGTGCTATCGCGAGGAAATTTCTCGGGGATATTTTCAGTCATAAATTCAATATCTCACGCTTCACCACGGAAAAGGAGATTTGTATACGTTCCTTGATTTAACACGACTGGAGATTCCCATTGTCGACGTCGTCGATACACCCATACGCTTGCTCGTGATTTAGAGCTCGTTGTGAATTCAAGAAGCGGGATCCAGCGGGTGTCAAGATACCTCGGGTGATACATTTTTGGTGGAAATGCACAGCGATGATGGGGCAAATCGTTTATCAGAATTTGAGATGAGAACAGTTTCCGCAATTTCAGGATTTTCGAGTGGCTGGGCGAAGATGACTTAATGGACGTTGAGAGCTTCCGGCTAACCTGACACAGGTGAAATGAATGATTCAATTATCACGTCAAGATGCACTTTGAGTTTCTCGATTTACTGCATTCATTAATGGAACTTCTCATCCGGGATTTGTTAATGATGAGGCAAATGGTTTATGAGAATTTGCGATGAGAATAGTTTCTACAATTTTAAGACATGTAAGTGGGGAACGACGATGATTTGACGGACGATGAAGGGTTCCGTTTCACCTGACGAATCTAAAATGAATGATTCAATTCACATTCACGTGAACATCGAGCGTTTCGACTTCCTTCGTTCATTAATAGAGACTTTTATCTGAGATTTATTGATGATGGGGCAAATCGTTTATCAGAATTTGAGTTGAGAACAGTTTCCGCAATTTCAGGATTTTCGAGTGGCTGGGCTAATGTGACTTGATGGACGTTGAGAGCTTCCGGCTAACCTGACACAGGTGAAATGAATGATTCAATTATCACGTCAAGATGCACTTTGAGTTTCTCGATTTACTGCATTCATTAATGGAACTTCTCATCCGGGATTTGTTAATGATGAGGCAAATGGTTTATGAGAATTTGCGATGTGAATAGTTTCTACAATTTTAAGACATGTAAGTGGGGAACGACGATGATTTGACGGACGATGAGGGGTTCCGTTTCACCTGACGAATCTAAAATGAATGATTCAATTCACATTCACGGGAACATCGAGCGTTTCGACTTCCTTCGTTCATTAATAGAGACTTTTATCTGGGATTTATTGATGATGGGGCAAATCGTTTATCAGAATTTGAGTTGAGAACAGTTTCCGCAATTTCAGGATTTTCGAGTGGCTGGGCGAAGATGACTTAATGGACGTTGAGAGCTTCCGGCTAACCTGACAGAGGTGACATGAATGATTCAATTATCACGTCAAGATGGACATTGATTTTCTCGATTTGCTGTATTCATTAATGGAACTCCTTATCCGGGATTTGTTAAAGATCGGGCAAATGGTTTATGAGAATTTGCGATGAGAATAGTTTATATATTTTGAGGACATTCGAGTGGCTGGACGAAGACGGCTTGATAGACGTTGAGAGGTTCCGTCTAACCTGACAGAGTTAAAATGAATGATTCAATCATCACGTTCAAATGAGCTTCGATTTTCTTGACTTCCCGCATTCATTAATAGAACCTTTTATCCCCCCCCCCCGGAAATATGCAAATTCCGACCGGAAGTTAGAGCAGGCTTTGGTACATTATCTGCCAGATGTTTGACTATTTTATTCACCTGATTCCACTATTTCAAGTGAATTTCAAGTGAACCAACGTTAGTCGAACTTAATTTTCATCCGAAAACAAATCGGATCGCCAATCAGATGTTGGAATTATTCGAATAGATTGGAGAATAATCAAAATGATGATTTAAAGTAGTCAGAGGATGTCTTGAGTAACGCAACCGAAAAGAACATCTTTCAATTTCGGCATCACCGGTGGGGAAAATCTTAAAATAGAGAATATAGATAAATCATGTATCAGAATTCGCGATGAAAGCATTTCCCACGGCTGTTGGTGAACGATGAAACTTCTCGACTTTTTGACATGTCTGCATGATTAATTTTTATCCCCCAAACCTTTTATCCACCAAAAATATGTGGATTCAACCAGGAATGAGAACAAATTTCGGTACTTTATCTAATCAGAGGTTCGACTAACATTGCATTAGCCTCATTTCAGGATTTCAGTCGAACCAACGAAGTCAAACTCAATTTCTTCCGGTGCGAAACCGGATTACCAATCGGCTCTTGGAATTATCAGAATAGAATGGAGAATAATCAAATCGTTAATATGAAGTATTCAGAGGATGTCTTCGGTAACTCCACGAAGAATGTTCAGTCTTTCAATTTTATTATTATTATTCATGCTTCAGCTCCATACGGAAGGACCACACGGAGAGGGAATTTAAATTTGTTATTATCAAACCATTTACGATATTTTTTGCATCAAATTGACCTGATTTCACCATCTCACACGAATAAACGTCGGTGAAATTCACTTTTTCGCTTTAAAAACTGGATTTCCAACTGGATGTTGCAGTTATCTCAATCGAATGAAGAATAATCAAATCGTTAATACGAAGTATTCACAGAATGTCTTGAGTAACTCGATGGAAAAGGTCTTGTCTTTCCATTTCATTTTTACTATTCATGCTTCAGCTTCATACTGAGGGATCACACGCGGACGGAATTTAAATATAGAGGAGTAAAATTCTCGTCGTCGGGGAGCTTGTCAACTTTCAGCGAATAATTTTATCTTCATCTAAAATTTGGAGCCTCAGCGACTGCCGGATGACTTCAATTTCAAATCTACACCTGACAATCATGAAAAGTTTGCGACGTCACTCCGGTGAAAATTCTCTCACCTCCTTGAATTTCAGACGAGAACAGAAATATCTTTGAAAAATTGGCGCAGAAATCTTACTCAATACTCCATCAGTAAATCGCAGGAATATTCCATCTGCGTCAAAGTGTCCGGTAAATCCAGAGGAATGCAGCATATGACACAGTTTCATAATTTTTCAGGATTAAAAATAGTGACCCGGTTCGTCCATCCTCAACTAATCTGTCGATAATTCATTATCTCTGCATGGTGCGTAGCTCGCGAATAGAATTCCTCAAATAATTTTCACCTTCCTTTGCAGAGAGGGAATAATCCGTGGACCCCGGATATTCTCGCAAACGGTCCAAGTCTTGACAGATTATAATTGGTCTAAATGTCATGTAGAAAAATCCTGCGACGATGAAGGGGACATGAGACTTGGAGCAAAGAAATAAGAAAAGAGAACATGTAAAAAATGGACATCGAAAGAGTATTTTTGATGTCCTTTTTTATACTTCCTTTATTCTTAAATGAGTTCAAAATGAGCAAATTGAGCAAAAAAGCACAAAAAGGATATGACAGAAATATTTTTGTCATTCTGAGTTGGTTTTTTTTCTCACGATTGATTTTAAAGAAAAATAATGAACAGATGGAGAAAGAATAGGAAGAATACACATCTAGAATTTATAAAAGGTGAGAAAAATATGGAAAAGAGATATCAGAGGAACATTTCTGATATTTTTAATCTTCTTTATTCCAAAATTCAGAGCTCATACCAGAAATGTCAAACAAATAGCTAAAAGATCATCACATTTTAATAATTCAATTGCGTGCAGAATTTAAATAACGATTTAATTTCCTGCTAATAAAGTCTCTATGCGAATTAACTACACATTTATTTATATTTAAAGAATTATTTACTTGCGAATTACTCATTAAATTTTAGTTTAAATGAGAACTTCATTACAGCTACTTTAAAAAATTGATTCATTCGATTCAAACCAAGTTAATTTAACGAAATTCAATAAATTCTAAAAATACTAAAACATGTGTTCAACTTCAATTCCACAAAATTGATTTCTGCAATACCTTGTTGCCCACAAGACCACAACGAATGTTCCTTTCATCCTTCCGAATAAAAAGAAGGCAATGTCCACAAATTGATTATCTCAAGACCAATACCGTTAATTCCAAAAATTATTTTCCCCCGTGTCAGCTCTCGATTAAATACATAACGTATCCCACGTACCGTAGTAGCTCGTAACACACCCGCCCATCCACTGACTTCCGTGCAGAAATAAAAAGAAGCCCTCTGAAATTATAACAAGGAGAACAAAGAGGGCGTACCCTCTATGTATACCCTCATTTCTCCACTCCTTCGGGGGTCTTACTTTTACTTCCTTTTTCAATTTCTCCTCATCCAAGATATAATCCGTTCGCTCTCAGAGCCGGATCCCTTCGTGCCCTTCCTCCCTCCCGCGTTCCCTCCGTACACATCCTCCTCGGCAATAAGATCCACCGGGAGTATCTCGGCGCCACGTATTTTCGCGCCAACTAATAGACGCGAACGCTGCAGCTCCCGAAAATTCCAGTGCTCGATACCATGCGGAATAAACGAAGCCCCCTCTCTTGCTACGACTGTACATTACTGCCTCACGCTGCAACCGCCCAATAATAAATATGCTACCAAAAACGTATAGAGGAACGTGGAACAAATTAATTTGAGAAAGAGTGTAATTTACGGGCGATAAAAGTGAAGAGATTGCGGTAATGATAAAAAATTTTGCCGGAATTTCTGGTACAATTTTTGGAAATTTTTATTGTGTGAATTTCATGGAAATGTGGAGAAATTTTGCTGTGGAAAATGCAGAAGCTGATAAGAGAATGAATGGAAACAGCAAATTTCATGATAATTATGCCATTGAAATTGATAGAAATCAGGAAATTCAGGGAAGCATATTCATAAATTAATTAATTGCGTAATTTGATACTTGTTGCATCGCGTTAACGATACTTCTGACTTACAAATAATATCAGTCAGGTTATTCTCAAGTCTGAATGATTTGTTTAAATA
Organism: Diachasma alloeum; assembly: GCF_001412515.2. Taxonomy (NCBI): domain Eukaryota; kingdom Metazoa; phylum Arthropoda; class Insecta; order Hymenoptera; family Braconidae; genus Diachasma; species Diachasma alloeum. Next base: position 381,189 of record NW_021680455.1, on the reverse strand, counting down.
AAGGTGATCTCTAGGTAATTTGATGTGGTGGGTTGTTAAATTTTAATGTTTATTTAATTATTGGTTTACATTTATGGATCGCAGTTCAAGAGTTCAATGGATTAAGTTTTAATATTTCAGGAATGCTCAACCAATGACAGATTGATATAATTTCTTATTCTATCTTCAATGTTGGTATTTGAAGCTAATTCGCTTATTAATAATTAATTGGAATTGCAATCATTTAACAACTGTTGACTGTGTTGATTGTTCATTGAAGCAGATACGATTTGATTTTAAAAGGGATTTGAAGTGATTTCAATTAACGACAAGTAATATTATTGAAAATCACTTGAACATTCCACGAGATAGCATCTCCAACAAATTTGACACCCCAAATCTTCTGAAAATGTCGGGGCAATAAAATTATCTGGTTCTGAAATAAAATTTCAAGAATGATCAAATAACGACAGATTTATGGAATTTGTTATTTAATTTTCAATGTTGATATTTGAAGCAAATTAAAAACCTCACAGTAAAAACGAATGTCTGAATTTCAAACAGGTGTCTAAACATCTTAATTCACGTTTGAAATTCAGACAAATTTTCCTTCTTCAAAAAAGACATTTTTTTGTGTCTGAAAAATGTCTACAAAAAGTGTGTGAAATTGAATGTCAATTTCGTTTTTGCTGTGCTATGAAATTGTTATAAACTATATAATGTAAATAGTAATTTTGAATTTTTAATGAATTTTTGTGGCCCTACGGGGCTAGCGCACTGCGGTGGTGGGCAGGCTTATCTTTGGGAAGCTAAGCAACGCTAAGCGTGGTCACTAGATGGATGGGGGACCGCGCGGGAACACCTCAGGGAAGAAACATTGTTTGGAAAAACTGGAACGAGCATTTGGAAAAAACAAATATGCGGAATAAAAAAAAAACGGGATGAAGGAATAAGAAACCGTAAAGACCGAGAGGTATACGGTGAAATGGAATAAAAAAAAATCAATTTGTGTGAAAATTAATAAATATTTCACTTTAAAAGTGAACAATATTTAAGTTTCATCACGCTGTGACGAAAAGTGAAGTCCAATTTCCGCCACATTGTGATGAAAAATATTGTTCGTAACTCGTGAAAAAATGTTTTTTAGCTCGTGGGATTATATCATTCGCCTTCGGCTCGTGATATAAACCTCCCACTCGCCAAAAAACACTTTTTTGCACTCGTTACGAAATATACTAATTCATATAACCATGTAATACTTTATCTCCCGGTGACTCCAACAAATTTGACACCCCGAATCTTCCGAAAATGTCGTGGCAATAGTGGCCGATAGCAGTACGAAATGTCACGAAAGCCAGAGGGACATCTACCTCGCCCGCGCCTCCGGACAGATCCTCAAGTTATGAGACGTCTCCACTGGCGCACGTAGTCACCTAGTCGTTGCAGCTCGTTAGGACTTTCGGTCGTTTACCCCCGAGTTAGCCCGGGTTATTCTTGTTCCACCTCATCCTCCATCCACCCATCCACCCATCCACCCACCTTTCCATCTCGTGCCTCAGCTCCTACATAACCGGCGCAGTTTCAACGGTATTTTCCCGCGTAGGTCCTATTCAACCGAGTGCAGGAGGGGGAGAGCGTCGAGAGGAACTGCCGTCAAATTGGCGGGTAAAGACCTTGCCTTTAAAGGCCAAAGCGTGACTAGCATTGTAGAATGGAGGAAACATAGTCCTGAGTTACGTACGCAAATATTACGACGCTTGGGACCTGTCTCTTACGCTTTTTCTCATAGTGTGTCGTCGGGAATTTTCACTCCGCTATGGGGAATTTAATTCCAGTAGCTCATGGCTCACGGGTTTTTTTCATCCTCCTAGGAGCGTGATTATCTTGATTTTTATCGCGTATTTGGTTAGGTGGATGTGGCTTCACATGATTTTAGTTTATTCAGTGGAGCTTTGTGCCTCTCGTATGAATTCAAACGAGTACCCGGTATGGTCGGGTTATGTGCGGGGAGTTGGAGTCGTGGATAATGCGGTTGGAGTTTCTACTCGCGTTCCGGAGTCATCCGCAAAACATGCATTAGTTATTGTTGGGCGTGAGTGAACAAAAACGGAAGATTATGGCGCAGAGTGAACGGTGGCGAACAGGAATATCTTCATTTCTAGGGGGTTGGGGTTACTCATGAATTTTTTGGGGGAGGGGTCGCATGGGAAGAGCAAATAATGGAGATCGGGTCGATGGGAAATTCAAAGGGTTTGGGCGGTCAGGGGGCGACGGTCTGTTTGAGAGATAGTATAATTTGTTTGACGTAATATTCGTCTCGCGGTTGTGCCCAGATAGACGCTGCTGGATATTTTTCGAAATTTCGTGGAAAGTGTGGTGGTAATTCTCATGAGAGTGACATTGAGTCCAATTGAGGGGAAAACGGTCATGAAATTTCGGGAATGAGACGGAAATTTCAGAACTTGATTGAATTTCAAATCAAATATTCCATAAAAATTACGTATCTTTGCCGTAATTCCGGAGCGAAATGTGGTTTTCGGAAATGTCACGGAATTTTTCCAGAGCGTTCCGCAATTTTTATCTGAATCTCCTGTGAAAAATTACGATACCGTCACTTAAATTTTCTGAGTCGATTTCGTAATCGGTGAGCGAATTGTGAGTTCCGTAGTTTTTACTGAATATTTGTCTCCGTGGAATGAAACATGAATATTCAGAAACAAAATTATATGAATTTGCAATCTCTCCCTGAATTTTGCCGTTTTTCCGAATTTTCACGAAACAATTGACATGAAAAATCAATTTTTTTACTGATTTTCAGATCATTTAAACTGGAAATCAATTAACTATGTGAGAATATCTAATCGATGAATTGAATTTTAATTAATGGCGATCGATTAGATGTCAAAGATGTCGAACAATTCACGTAATCCGCAATGGGGAATCGTTTTCCGGCGATTTTTCTAGGAATGGAAGAGAAGAAGTCTGAAACATTCAGTGAATTTTCAGGTTCATCACCGAACAAAATACGAAATTGTCACGTAATTTCTCCCGAAGAAGTAAAATCTTACAGAAACTTGACCACTTATTATGCCTCTAAAATAAAAAATTCTTGAATGTTCAACAATTTTTATGAAGACCAAATCGTAGAATTTCCGTGGCAATTCGTACAATTTCAGTTCCAATTCGTACTTTTTATTGACTTTTACATCGCTCGCGGATTACGTTTCGATTTTCCCCGTAGGTCGCAACAATGCCTACATTTGAGAAAAAGAAATGATTCAATTCCCTCGATTCATTAGCATTTTCGGACTCTTTGGATCACCTGAGTCGACATAACACAAGAAATCTAAAACTTAAATTTGAACGATTACAGAGCTTCCATTCACAAGCAAAATGAGCTAACGTGGGAAAAATATGACCCCACCGTCACCCCCACAAAAATAATATTCAACCGGTGTTTCACGATGGGAAACCCCACACGCGATTACATAATAACCATCTTGAGGGCACACGTTCGAATCTGGGGACCTGGTCATGACACTCTAAAACACGTGTATCCTCTTTTCGCTGCCGTGCAACCATCAGCGGGTGCGCACGTACGATTTTTTACAAAAAAAGCCCCCAACGAGACGAAGAGAGTAATACACCAGCGAGGGGTTTGTGAGTGGGCTTATGAGGATCCCATGGAGCACATCTCCACTGTCAGTCTCACGTATCCATCATGAAAGCTCGTGGAAACAAGTTGATCGCCACCACCAGATGTTTGATACGTCTCGCTCATTTTATTTACTATAGATCCCCACCGGCAGTGTGATAATTCACTAGGTGGTCCACCTCATCCTCGATGCATCAATAAATCCCCGGAATAACTCAGAAAAGAGGTAAAAAAATGATGAATCCACGTGCGTGTATAAACTTGATTAAAAATCCTCTCTAACCGGCGGCCCCAGTGTAATAGGCAGATAAAGGAGGCCAATTTCCTCGAATTTCATATGCAATAACGCAAGAGGTAACATAATTCTTCATGTATACGAGCCTTTACGGGTGAGCAAAACAGGCTATCCCCGCGACTCTTGTTGTATCAGGTTTATTTAAAATTCTCCCTGAATTAATTATCCTGTAGCCACTTCTTTCAGCCCCCACCGAGATTGTCATAAATAACTTGTTATATCAACCTTTCTCTCCTCTCATTATTCTCAAGCTCAACAACTTCATCCGAATCGCTGGATGAAAAAAAGTCCTCTTTTTAATCGAATAAGCTCTCACAATTATCCCACTTCACATTAATTAACCAACAACAAGAATTCATTTGTGAACATTTAATGAAGTTGTTTATTAAACCCATTAAATCCATGATTCATTGGGGGGAAATATATTTTTTATCTCCAGTGACTTCACGAACATAATGCTAAAGTATATTACAGAATGCTGTTGCTCCTGGGTAATTCGACCTCTCTCGCTGAATTAATTATCCAACCCTTTTCACGAGTGTCATAAAGTACACTCTCACTCGTGTTCTCATTCCTCTTCTCCTACGTCTTCATTTGAAGTATGCCAAACATTTGCTCCTGCGTTTCAGTGAGTTATTCGCATCTCTCTGGGTTATGATACCATCGCGGAATGTCGGGGGCGAGATTCGTTCTCACGGAATTTCTTAAAACGATAGATTGATTTTTTTTTAAGTGCAGGATTGAGAGATTATTTTGGGCGTTATGGGGGGTATGGAAGGATGCATTAAGTTAATGAGGGAGGTTCTGGAGAGTTTGTATGAATTAGATCAGAAAAGGACCGCGCGCTTTGTGCGCGCATAATTAAGTTTGTGATTTACTGAATTTTGTAGTTTTTCATTTACCTTTGAAAATAATAGAAGTAACAATAAATAATCAAAGAAACGTATCGTTTCACTGTTAGAAAATTACTCCTGAAATTTGAAGCGAAAAAGCTTGAAATTTTAACAACGACAAAGTTACATGAAATTTCTGATTATTTCTTGGTGGACGAATTAGTTAATTTCTTGAATATTCAAGTCATTGTCGATTTTCAGGAGACGAATTCAGCAGCGAAGTGGTACAACGGTTCAAGTCGACTTATCTCCCACTTGAGTTTTTGAGGAATATTTCCGAATCTAAGGGAGGTAGCGAAATTATCTTAATTACATTTGTTGTAGCTCTCAATGGGCTCTATAAAAAAGTTCATTATAAAAATTTTGCTATCTCCCTTAGATTCCAAGATATTCATTAAAAACTGGCCAATAATCAAAATGACTTAAACCGTTTTACCACTTCGCTATCCAATCGTTCATGAAGTTTATTATTCACCTTGAAAATTCAATAAAATTCAGTGTTTCGTGTTGGGAGATCATTGATATTCCGAGGATCGATTGAATTCTCCAACTCAGTGTGAAAATTGAAGATTCGATTTAACTGAATTTTCGATAGATCAAAAATTCAGAATAATAGTTCACAGAATTTTCCCGATTCTCATTGTTATATCCTAATATCTTAAAATTAATTAATTCGCCAGTTTAAAAAATATGTAAAAATTTAGGGTAAAATAGTAGTTACGGAAAATTTTAAATTTTCGAGTCGAAATTTCACGAACAATTTCTTATTAATTCAAAATCTTATTTAAATTAATAAAAAAATTTAAATTACTTTTTTGAAAATAGTAGATTTTAATGAAAATTCTATGCAATTTCAAATTTCGTAGCAGCAAAGAGCTGAAGACTTTCTCAAACTACTTGAATTTATCAATAAAATTACGAATATTCAGTATTAAATTAAACAGAACTCTCAATTAATTAACAATTCAAGAATTCATTTACTTGCATTTACTTTACAATTAATCATCACGGGATAATTGAACTAAAATTGACAGTCCCCATGTGTTTATTCCATAAAATGTCGAATTTTAATAACGAAATTCGCTACAATTCCAGTGGACCTCGAATTTACTAAAAATTGCCAAAACTAATATCCTGGAAATTTCATCAAAAATTTTAAACAGTGTAAAGCCATTTGATTCTCTGGATCTTCACTGTTTTGGCCACAATTGTGCGCCGTGATGACAGTTAGTGGCTTTTCTCGAAGGTGATTGGAAGACTCTCGCTGACGTTGCATACACGATAGTTTCACGGTTTTATACCCCAAAGCCATCAATTCCCTGAGCGTTACTCACTGAACATCTCGGCGCAGGCCATCATTATATGCTGTGGTGTACGATGAGACGTTTTATTCGTCACACTGGATAACATTGCTGACTACTTGGCGTCCTTCCACATTTTGCCCCCCAGCCACCAATCGACCTTCTCTCCTTCTTTGGGGTGACACGATGGCAACTGCCACTGTTCACTGGTTTTTTCGTGGGGGATTTTTTTATCATCGGAGATGCATACCTCGGGTATGAATTTATTAATGGGGTTTCTTGCGGTTCGGAGAGCATGTAACCACCTTGTATGGGGATGGACACCGCTGATTGATGATTTTAGTGGGGACTGGGGCGACGGCTCGACGATTGATGCATCAAAATTTTCAGGAAAAATAGGGGTTTTTCGCCGGGGACTTGTCGGGCTTTTTTTCTGGGTAATTATGGAGAGTTGAGGGATTGCGGTAGTTGCTGGGGGTTTTGGGGTTATAATGAGGGAGGTCTTGGGGGGGTAATTAAATGTCCTTTGCGGTGGGTGATGGAAGGGGTGATTTATTGGCTCAGGTGCAGACTTCGGAGCTTGAGAAGATTAGTTAGGCGACGTGTCTTGGATCTGTACATGAAGGGCTTCAGGGGAGAGGAAGTTAGGGATTTTGACGACAGGTTGGGAGAAGCTAACCTTCGTCATGGAAATTCTACAAAAAAATCGTAATTCAAGTTTCGGGGTTCATTTCAGGGGTTATTTATTCTACAGTATTAACAGTTTTTGGATGAAATTTTGAAACATTGGGAATGGGAATTCTGGGAAATTTTTATCAAGTGACAGGGAGTGAAATTGGATGCGATTTCGTGATTGGGAATTCGAAATTTGTTGAGAAAATCAATGGAAACCGTGAATTTCAGTCCAATTCTTCCATACAAATAACAGAAATCAAGAGAATTCCGGTGATTGCATTTTTAAATTTTTAATTAATTAAAGATTCTGTGGAATTTGTTGATGAATATTCATATTTTGATTGAAAATCGAAGGAGGGTGAGATATCTTCATTTTTCTGGGGCTCAAAAATTTGGATTTTTCTTAAATTTTTGGCAAAATTTGAAATTTCATGATTTTTTCCTCCTCACAAGTGAATTGACTAAAATTTCAGTTTAACGTGAATCGAGTCGCAGAATCTAGTTGAATTGAGTTTCTAAACTTGACTCTTGAGCCTTTTCTTTCTCTATACTAGAATTTATTTTCATAGTAAATTCTGCCCAGTATCTCCGTCCAACGACACAAAATAATCATACAAAGTTCACCATTTATAATCTAACAACCCCCCTGCCCCGCATAAATCGAAATAAACACAGTTCACGTCTCAGTCACAGACATTCACTCCCAAATAAAATTACCCCTCTAAATAAAGTCGCAATTCTAAATAATTCCTGGTAGCTAACCTGCATGAAGTAATTTAACGAAAATTACCCGGAATGTAAAAGTCAAATGGCTGACGTAATTCGATTCTCAAAAGATTCCTCAATCTTTTTCATGCTCTATAACATTTTTGCACTTATTTTAATACTAAAATCTGCCCGGTGTCCAATGTCAATGAACAAAATACCGAAGCCTCAATCCAACGACCCAAAATAATCACATGAAGTTCACCATTTTCATTCTAACGTCTCTTCCCCCCGCATAAATTGAAATAAACTTGAAATAAATCAAGAAATTAAACGGCGCCTCATTAGCCGACATTCACTCCCAAATACAATTACCCCCGAATGAAGTCTCCATTCTAGATAATTACCAGCAGCTTATCCTCCATGAGGTACTTTTAACAAAAATTACCCAAAAGCAAATGGCCACTACAAAAATATTCACCGTATGTCCACAGTAAGAGGATGAGGTCTACTCGGGAAAGAGTGCCCCTACACCGGGAAAATAGCGTCACATGCAAATTTTCCAGGGAGTGAATTAAACATACGGAGGAAAAAGCTAGCTCGCAGTGTCAAGGGAAATGGTATATACGAGATGGTACAACATTACACTGACTTTTTATTTTTTAATTTTACAGTCCTCGATCTCTCGCTCCCACTTGTCTCCTCCCTCCGCCCTCCCCCCATCCCCCCCCGCCGCTCATCCACTCCAATTTTTTTTTCATAATCCAAAGAACAGGGTATACCGGGGCTCGGGGTCAATTAAGGCGAACCACTTCGTGTGAATTGTAAAAAATTCATCGATAGCGCACATCGGGGTCATAGAATGAGCGAGAGGGAGGACTAGAGGCTGTGCAAAATGAATATTCAAGAAAACTTTTCCGTCGCATTTTCAATTCCCCTGTGTGCCCCAGTGTTATCCCACTTTTTTTCGGTCCAAATGGCGAAACAAGTGGAGAATAAAAAAATAAATATTCACACACAGGAGAGGGGAGATACATCAGGGTGACTGGTTACGTGTGAAAGAGTCGCCAGTGTAAATGCTACGTACGATCTCACTCATTAAGAGGCCCGAGTATAATAAACCGGAATAATGATATTATTCGAGCCACGGCTTGCGGGAAAATGCAAATTTATTCGGGTATTGCAGGTGTAATAAAAGCAAGAGATGTTTCGTTGAGACATAAGTGGTGAGAAAAAAAATATTGACAAAATGTGAAAGACACGAAATTTGATTCACGGTGAACGTGTCCCCGAACAGTGGCTCTTGAAGGGATAAAATAACGGATCAAGTTTTTTGAGAACCTCAGAATTTTCTCCATTCTCTTGGAAAAGTTGTATATTCTTTTGAAATTCTCGAAACACCGGAGAATTTCTTTGAAGTTCTATAATTTTTCAGACGTTTCTATATTACTTGCTGCAGTCTCGAGTATAATAAACCGGAATATTGATATTAGAATATTTTCGATTGCAGAAAACTCTTGTTTGTACCTCCAAAGCTCATGAAATTTCTAAAATTTTCTAGAAGCTTTTGGAATTTTCCAGAAAGTTTTAGAATATTTTAAAAATTACATGCAAGACCCTTGGCATTTCTCCAATCTTTAAAATAATTAAAGATTATTTTGGAAAAATCTACATTTGTTTTTTTCAAATATTTCTAACCCACCGACTTCCTCCGAATTGTTTTAGAAATTCTTGAATTTTCTAGAGCGCCCCAGAATCTTCTCAAATAGAAAGAAAAAACTCCAGATTTTCCAGAACTTTTCAGCAGTTGCTCGTTGCTTGTTGCGCTTTCGTGTATAATAAACCGGAATAATCATATTATTCGAGCCACACGGCTTGCGGAAAAATGCAAATTTATTCGGGTATTTCTGGTGTAATAAAAGCAAGAGATTTTTCGTCGAGAAATGAGTGGCGAAAAAAAACTATTGACAAAATGCGAAACGCACGAAATCTCATTCACAGTGAGTGCTGTCTCCAGATAGTGACTCCTGCAGCAATAAAACAACGCACATTCCTGGGCACTCGACGCGCCAAAAGTTAATTACGCGTTACACGCTTTTACCATTTAATCTTCACCAGCCTAAAAAACCCCCACACGTGTGTGGACAAGGGGATAAACAAGAAAAAAAAGTACAGTCTGGTTTCATCAATTTTATATTTAAATCGACATTCGCGTTTTTGCCGGTCGTTAATTGCTTTCTTAATTGAATAATTTGAATCAAAATAAAAAGGTGTTAATGAAGCATTCACCAGTCAATTGGTAGCGGAGTGGAAATTTCAATGAAGGATTTAATTCAAATTATAGAAATGGTCTTGATAAAATTATCATTACACCACGCGCGCAAGAAAAATAAAACAAATGAAAAAAAAACCGTGAAATTAATGACCGAGAGAGGAGATAATTCGACGTTAATGTATTTTTATCTCAGGTAAGGAGGGAGAGGGGAACGAGGTCAGGACGAAATTGGACTTTGTATTTTCGTTCCTTTTGTCTCAGTCCCAGGTATATGTATAGTCAGCGCATTTAACCCGCTGGCGTTAAGCATGGGCATATCCCTGAGTTCTCTTCAAAACGACCGAGCATAAATTCCCGAAAGAGCCGCGAAAAGATATTCCATATTATCACTGAAAACACGTGTTTTCTCCCGTGAAACTGCACTCAAATCAAATGAAATGCCGTCATTAATTAAAACCGTACTGAAACATTCCAATTAATTTCAGTAATATGGTAAATCTATTATTTTTAGGATATTCATAATAATTCTCTCTCGCGATCGATACAAAAGTCTTTCTATGTTCATTATTTCAAAGGACTCACGAACTATCAAACGGTTAATTAAACTGATATTGAATTTATTGTCAGTTGTTTCGTTTCAATTGTTCGATTATTTTCATCGAATAATAATGGGGGGAAAAATTTTGTAAATTTTTTTTTGTGAGATAGATTCAGAAAAAAGGCCAACAAAACAAGGTATTGTTAATAATCCGAATGCATGTAGAAAAAGGATTCAACTGCAATGCACATGTAGTGAACATGTACACTGCACGGAGAGAAAAATTCAATCAAACTGACCGGAAAAAAACGTAAAAGTTACGTTTCGAAATGTAATCCGCGAGCGACGTAGAATTCAATAAAAAGTGTGATTCGGGACTGAAATTGTACGAATCGCCACGTAAATTTTACGATTTGTTCCGTAAAATTAACCACCCGTCTGATGATTCACCGCTGTGGGGACAACAAATCGTTCCGTAATTTTTCACCAATGATTGAGAAATTCTACGGAACGGAACGTAGAAATAACTCAGCAGCTTCATAAAAATTGTTCACAAAAATTGTTGTAATTTTTACTGAATATTTCTCTCCGTGTGTTAGAAAATTACTCTTGAAATTTCAAGTGAAAAAGTTTGAAAGTTGTTTGTATATTTCTTCATTGACGAATCAGATAATCTCTTGAATATTCAAGTAATTCTCGATTTTCAGGTTCATTCAGGCAACAATTTTTCTGAATTCTCAGTCTGCTGAAAATTGAATTGTATGTGCTGTTCAATTCTCATAATGAGTTTGAAAATTCCAGCTTTCATTGAAAAATCAATGATTATTTAACACGAGAAACCTAATTTTCTCGAATTTCCAAGCTGAATGTGAAATTTTGTGAACGCTTTCATTTTAAATTGAATTCCAACTCACGACCTCGAAATTTCAAGAAATTTCTAACAGTGTAGATCATATACATCGATTACAAAAACAAAATAAAACAAGAATTAAGATTCTTATCCCACAAAAACAATAAAAATCATAAAATAAAAGTTTCGTGAGTATCGCCGGGCCCCGGCACCCCAGTCCGTCTCAGATTTCACACCTCCCCGTCGAAAAAAATTCAAAAGCCACAATGACTAGGATTTCACACCATCCTTTCCCACCGTGATTATAACATTACACGTTATTGAGGTGCAGAAAGAAGCCCCTGATGTGTGTATCGACTCATCATTAATCATTCTCTCGATTATAAATGCGCCCTCCGATCCACATACAGCACTCCACAAACCGATGATGACGTGGCATTCATTTTTCAGTTGACCATTCGTTGAAATCCAGAGATCTTCATCTTCAATCCTCGTCCGATCACTCATCACGCAATGATTCACCGATAACAATAGTCCCCATGTCCACTGGCATCCCGATCTCTCCGCGATTCCACCGTGGAAAACCGAATAATAAACTTGTCTTGAAGACACTGAAGAGTGACTTATTGACCGGTGTACTGGAGAGATTAAACAAGACGAATGAAGGGAAGACATCATCCAATACAAATGAATTTACTTATTCGATTTTACTTTTTTCTTTCGACTTCCCTCAGTTAATCTCGAGTTATTGACCGCGAAAAACGGTTCATCTTTTCCCTTTTATGCATTTTATCAAATGAGAGGAACAAACATCTAATTAATAAGTAACTGGGGCGGACAGTTTATTAATTAAGAAGAAGAAAAGCGGATAGACTTAAGGAGATCGAAGATCTCTCTATTTAGTAATAAATGATAATACTCTCAACAATTCAGACACATTTTCATTTTATTCAGACGTTTTTTAGTGTCTGAAAAATGTCTACAAAAGGTGCGTGAAATTTAAACATTCGGTTTTGCTGTGATGTTGGCGGATCCGGATCAGAGTCGCATCTAGACAGCTTCATAGGCATTCTTTGGATAAAATAAAAAATAAGGGATTTGAAAGGGGATACGTAACGATATTAGAATAAAAAATTACATGAATGATTCTATATAAATTGAGCGTAATGAATTAATCACATGATTTGCACTGCGCAATTAATTTTGAAGTCCGGCTGCATTGACTTCGATCCATTCCACTATTTCACGTGATTTCGATGTGATTATAGCGTTTATTTCATTGATTTTGGGAAGATGGAACTTCAATTACCGCAATGATCACGCATTGGGGAGCATTGATTTTGTGTACATGATATCCAATTAATTTCGCTCAATTTTACAAAGAAATATTATTGCCGATCCCCACTTGTGCTTTTAAACAAATTTTGCTAAATCTTCCGGAGAAAGATCTTAAATTCGATTGAAGGGGAATGAGTCAACGGAATTTCAAGTTTCTATGAAAATTCAACTAAAGTCCCAATTGTTTAGCGATCGGAAGATGGAAATTCCACAATTTCACTACCGAATTCCTTTGAATTTCCAGGGAATTCCTTTAAAAATCGAATTTAAGGGGTAACAGAAGGCTACCGTATCCTCGAAATTTTTAACCAAATTTTCTACTCAAAGTTAATAACATTTCGAATCCAAAGCACATTGATCTTTACCATCGCCTCCTGGAGATCAACTTCGATTTTCCAGAATATCGATAACTGTCGGTAGCAAGTTTCAGGCTTTTCTGAATTTTGTCGATTTTTCATTAACTTTTCTGAAATAATTAACCTAAAATTATTCCCACTGATTTTTCCATGAAATTATTAATTTTCAATGAGGAAAATCCCTGAAATGTCAGTGGACGTGCGACAATTTGTTGAAAAAGCTAAACAATCTGGAATCACTTTATTTCCGTTACATCGACGCCCACTGTCCCCCGATCTCCCCCGATTTCCCATATAAAATCGAATAATAAACTTGTCCCGAAGCCCCTAAAGAATGACTTATCGCCCAGCGTACTGGAGCGAGTAAACAAAACGAGTCAACGGCTCGTAACCTTCAAATGGAACAGCGAGGGCTCGTCATAAATCGGTTGAGAATGGTACTTTCATCGTGAGGAGGGCCCCACAGAGGCGGAAACCTTGGGTGGCTCCATGCCCACGACTCCCCTCCGCCCCCACCACCTCATTTCACCTATCCACCGTTAAAAAACATTTTGGTCTCCTCACAAGAATCGTGTGTGGCGACTTGCCATCCCTTCCATTACAAGCTCAATGTGTACGTGGGTAGCCAGTTGTATACGCAAAGGAGAGGCGTCTGGCAAACGGGCAGACACCAGTAGACGGGGTGGAGCAATGAAGGAGGGAACCCCGGAGTAATGTGGAATAAGAAAAACGCCGAAAATAAAAGGTATGAGAGAAGTGGTGTGGCTGAACGATGTAGAGTTGAGAGAGTGTGCGGTTTTGGCCATTGCCAGAAGGTCCCCCGCTGAGGACCATGAGGATATCTTCAAAAGACGCCGCTGGCGTACACCGTCTATCCTCTTTTTTCACGAGAACAAGAACTTTCTCTCTTTTATTATCATTTCTTTTTTTCTCTCTATTCAAAATTTTTCGAGACCTGCAGTCATCCTTACGCGCCCGACATCAACCGTCTGGCCTCTGGTGGGTAATAAATCACACGGGGGAGGGGGGAATATTTGTAGACAAAAGCCGGAAAAATTGAGGAGAGCATCGATTACCGGAGGCTCGGCCGCCCGCTTCGGCAAGATGACGTTGTCAATTTTTTTTACACGCGGGCACGCGTATGGCGTCTGCTGAGGTTTCTTTGAAAAATTGGAAATGGCGGTGATGGGGAGAGGGGGAACAGGTGGGCAATGGAAAGCTGTTGTGGTGGGGGTGAAACACCCCGTGGGGAATAATTTCTATAATGTTATTGTGGGGACGCGTAATTTTCTTCGAGTAGTTTGACATTGTCATTGCTGGTTTTTGTGGGTCGTTTTGGCTAATCGTACATCACGAGACGGTGTTTGGTGCATGCGAGCCTTCAGTGATCTAATTATTGTATTCTGCGGTTTATTTTCGATGCTAATTTATTTAGTTTGCATCAAGGCCGTATCAGGAGTCAATTCAGTTTGCAAGCGGCGGGGATTTGTGTTTAGATTTTCTATTTATTTGTTTTCTGTTGTATTTGGTATGTTCTAAAGCCTGAGGAAGATTTAATTACAAGATTTGTGTCACAATATTTTTCATATGCTAATGCCGTCATAATTTGGTCATGTAACTAAAAATTTGGCAGAATTTTCCGGAAAAAGACTTTGAATTCGATTTAAGGGGAAAAAGTCAATGGAATTTCAATTTTTTTTGAAAATTGAAGTAAAGTCTCATTTTTTTAATGGCAGAAAGACGAAAATTCTACAATTTATATGAATTTTCAACTGAAAATATATATTCACTGAGAGATTCCCTTGCATTTTCAGGGAATTCCTTTAAAATTCTTGAAATTCCAGGAATTTTTTGAACTATTCCTTGAAAATTTAGAGAAATGTGGAATCCAAGGAGACTTTCTTCTAATTTTTCATTAATTTTTCGGGAGTAATTGAACTGAAATTTACAGTTTCCACGGATTTTTCCACGAAATTATGAATTATCAACGACAAAATTATTTGAAATTTGAGTGGAAAATTTTTAACAGTGCAGAAACAACCCGTGGGGGATAATTTTAATAATATATTTGATGGGATAATTGCTTTCATAGGATAATTACGGGCTTCATGAAGACTCGAACATTTTTGCTCTCGTAATCTTGTGAATCCTCTCGGACCTGGGGTTTCAATGGGGAGTTGGAAAAATTCCGGCTGATTGTGGTCCAGATATCACTGGCGGAATGGTAATACATTAGTATTTTTAATTCGTTAAAAAGGGACCAGCCACCTGCCCGAGGCGCGCGGGAGTGGGGCACCTGGGTTTTTTATATACGCTTCCTCTCCCGCCGCCACTCTTCGACTCTCTCAAAGAGGAATATTAATTTGTTTCGGTGATGGTAATCTAAATATTAATAGAATATTAATCGGATTTGCGTGAAATAATCGGTCCTTCTGGCGGTATTTCTCTGTTAGTTTGCGGGGATGGGCGTGAACGGTGAATTATTTCGCGGAAGAAAGCGCATGAAAGGAAAAAGCTCCGCCAATTTCTCAGAACAGCCCCTTGCGTCTCAACTTTAGATCCTACCCGAGTCGAATAATTGGACCTGACAAGTTCTACTTAGGTCTTTCCGTTCAGAACTGGATAGGTCTTGGGAAGCCTCTTCCCAAGTGCTTCCGAGACCTTTCTACCTCTGGTTATGTCCCATTTCAGCACTTGTTAGGTGTAAGCAGGACTTGTATTCAGACTTTCCAAATCCTTGCCAGTCCCCGTAATTCTATGGTCCTATATTTAATCTGCGTTCATATCCCTGTTTACTCATGCGTTATTCAAATAAAAAATGCAATTATTGTTTTTTTTTTTAATCTCGAAAATCGACATTTCATGAGAGGCTGGAGGGGAGATGCATGTATGTGGAGGCTTGACATTTTTACCCAACAAGGGGAGAAGGTTGCAGAATCTATTCTAGCCACTCTTGTCCCTCCGCTTGCATGCATTATCCAAATAAAAAATGAAAGTGTTAACAAATCTGACCATTGTTCCAAGTAAAAACCGAAAATCTGACCCTGTGGCCCCCGGTGAAAAATTTTTTTTTTCAGTTTTCACTTTTTCCACATACTTTTGAGAGTTCTGAATAGCCCGTCGCTTAAATAGTTGGAATCAACGTTCACCCGGTTAAAAAATTCGATTTTGGCGAAAATCCCAAGACCTGACACTTCGACCCTTGTGACCCTTGTGACCCTTGGACCGACTATCCCTCCGGAAAAATCCAAGATCCGACACTTTGGCCTCCGGTGAAAAATTTTTTTTTTCAGTTTTCACTTTTTCCACATACTTTTGATAGTTCTGAATAGCCCGTCGCTTAAATAGTTGGAATCAACGTTCACCCGGCTAAAAAATTCGATTTTGGCGAAAATCCACTTGCCCCGGAAAACCCGAAAATCTGACCCTTTGGCTGGGGCCAAAAAAAACGGTTTCTCAGTTTTCACTTTTTCCACATACTTTTGACAGTTCTGACTAGCCCGGCGCTTAAATAGTTGGAATCAACGTTCACCCGGCCAAAAAATTCGATTATGGCGAAAATCCACTTGCCCCGGAAAACCCGAAAT
>NW_021680455.1:305525-364544 GCF_001412515.2 Diachasma alloeum | reverse complement strand
GTTTTCACTTTTTCCACATACTTTTGAGAGTTCTGAATAGCCCGTCGCTTAAATAGTTGGAATCAACACTCGCCCGTCTAAAAAATTCGATTTTGGCGAAAGTCGACTTTTTCTCTGGAAAAACGAAAAATCTGACTCTTTGGTTCGGGGTGAAAAAAAAATTTTATTTCGACTTTTGTCGCGCCTTCGGGGGTTTCATTGGCATCCGAATTGTTAGAAAATACAGAATCAACTTTCACTTGGCGAAAAAATTCAATTTTGGCGAAAATCGACTTTCACCCTTGACCCACGTGAAAATGAAAAATTTTTTTTCCCCTTTTCTGTCACCTCCGAGGGTTTCATTGGCATCAGGGGGTCAATAAATACAGAATCAACGTTCACTGTTTTTTATTTAAACACCGCCTGCAAACGGGGAGATGAGGGTGGCTAAAATATATTCTGCAACCCTGTCTCCTCGTTGGCTACAAATTTCAACCCTCCGCATACATGCCTTCCCCTTCACCCGCTCGTAAAATCGCGCGTTCTCGGTAGCATCGAGGAGGACTTCTCAGGACCGAAAAGAACTGAGGATTCGAAAGGTCTCTGGAAAAGTACGTCGCAGAACTGATTAGGACTTACCAGGTCCATCTAGGTCTGGAGAGATCTTGAAAGACCTGTGTACGTCCAATCAGAACCAAATCCTCGACTCGAGTAGTTTGTCCAGCGATACCTCAAAAACAAATGGACGAAATACTTCGTCCTTTCCAATCCTATCAATTCACATTTTTCCCCGTTTTCTTCACAACCGAACTTAACTATAATATATCCCCAAGTGATATCTCCTAGGGATTCGTCCCTTCCCTCATCCCTCCCATTTACATACTCCAAATTGCCATGCATGGATTATAAGATGAAAGCAGGGAATACCTCAGCCCTCCCGTGAAGATTTCCACGACATTCTCCATCCTCGTCGTGGCATTTTTATTCCTCTCTCACTCACTCGTCCCGACGTAGCGATGGAATTGCCCTTGGGGACCTGCCTACGCGTATTTACGTGACCATGTGTACGGGATGTTCGCACGCCTGGGGCCCCAGCCCCCCTCGCCCCTTCGTGCACCTCTTTTTCCTTGTCCCCTTGTACCTACTCCTTTAACCTCCCACTTTTACTTCTTCACTAGCTCCTCGCATAACTCGACTCACGCAAATAGGTATTAACATATCAGAGAGAGAGAGAGAGAGAGAGAGAGAGAGAGAGAGCCCTCTGTAATTACGTGCGTAATTACACGGGCGTGGCTCATACCGCCATGTATCTCTTATGATGCTTGACGCAATTGCGAAAAGGGCCATCACTGCGACATACTCTGTCATTCCTTTTTACTCTTTCAGACGTCATTTTTTCAGCCTCATGTTTGAATTAATTATACATGTGTGTGCTCTCTGGACTTGTTCAGGATGCAAGAGTTGAGAGACGATCGGAGGATTGAAGTGCAAATTTTCTTAGCCATCTGACCCATTTATTGGAGAATTCATTTGTATCGGCGGAATTCTCTCGTGGGATTGATATTCAGGTCTCTCAGGATTAAATTTCTCAACAGTCGCGGAACGGATGCTCTATTGACTGGGTGATACTGCTGAGCTAAGAGTTCAGCCCACTCAGGTTATTTACGACTTTTATTTTATCGCATGCTTTGTTTTATTAAATTAGAATTCGAGACGGTACCTTGTTTTAGTACCCGATTGTTCAATGGAGATTTTCGTACGGTATTTTTACACAATTGGAAAATTGTGCGCCTTACTTGCGAGTAAGTACATTTGTCACTTTTGTCTATTCAAATGATGTTCACATTTTTAATCAATGACTTCAGATGGCATTCGAAAACTACCGATAAATGGTTTATAAATTGAATTTAAGTTTCCGTTGCCACGGAACAGATACTGAGAAAATGATGATCCTCGTGCTAATGGGTCAAGATATAAAGTAATAATTCACTGTTTCAACCCATTGAATTATAGATGACTTCGTATCTGCAAATATGACACATTTATTTTAAATGACGTGCAGTAGATATTGGTATTCAAGATTCATTATCGTCATCTTGCATATTCAATCGGCGAATTAATATTGAACGAATTCTGTCACTCTAATGCACCTGAAGTATTTTACACCGTGAAATTTATGATAAAATGTATGTCGCGTCTAATTTGGGATGTGTTCACTCTCGGGTGCGTCCTCGGACGCTCGGGTCATGTCGGAAGCGCTCGGGAGTCTAGCCTCACGGCGTTGGGGTAGGCCCATGTCATGAACATCTGAGCACAGATAAGCAGACAACTTCAAAGAATATAGCATCCAGGGTATTAATTTGTCATTTCTGCGTTTCTCTTATGACTTCCAGAAAAAACAACAGAAGAATCGCCGACAATTTCACCTCTCACACGCACGCATGCCATCAACAAACCACATTCTGTCAAAATAATAATCATTTACCCAAGTAGATAAATTCAAAACACAACCGCGATTGCCCCACAAATCTTTAACTGCAAACCATACAATTAATTATGTTTATGACGTGGTCCATAGTGACTAAGCCATGCAGTGAGATATGAATCTTCCAGCTCGTTGGCCGTACACAACGGAGCGTTACGTACAGATTTGCGCGCTCGAGGGCAAAAGGGGTTGCTCCATTCGTACGTATAAACCACAGTGGGGTCTAAATTTCCTCCCTCCACCCATGGCCCCCCGCCGGGGCATTTTTCCTCCTCCAATTCGCCACATATATTCCAAACCCGTCGAAATATTTTCCCTCCTTCTCATTTTCTATGGACCTCCCTGCGTTTTTTCAACCACTCACACACACACACACACACACACACACATTATACATCATGTAACCTCCATTGTTATCGATGGGTTACGGTATTTTGTTGCGTCCGTTGTACGTGACGTTTTGCCAACCAAGGCGAGAACGATCGCTTTTGGCGCTCTGGCATTCGCCATCGTAGAAATACACCCTTGACAAATAAAAAAAAATATAGAGGCGGCGAACATACACCCGTTGGGCGAGAGTGCAGTCCCGGAACCTAGCGCTGGCCGTATGTCATGACGTATAACCCCCGTGTTACTATTGAAGCAGCATGGCTCATCGCCGCTGGTGGAACCTATATGTTATTTATGGAGCGTGATCGAGAAACAAAGAAAATAGAGGAATTTCAAAAAAATCGGGTGGAAATAATAACAAAAGGAGGAAATAAAGCATGAAAACACTCGGGAGAGGAAAAATGAAGCGACGTGAGTCATTAAGCTCTTGCCGACGGGTGTTTCGGCGTGTTGGTGCGGTGTGTGCATGGGCATCAAAGGGGAAATGTTTTTGGTGGATGAAAAAATTTGATCCGATATACGTGGAACAATTGGGAGAGCTGTGGAGGATGATTGTTTTTCGGTCCGGCGATTTTTCATAAAGTGGAGTGAAGAATTTGGGGGATTGAAATGTTTTTTTATTCGATCGCGGAATATCTTCTTGAAATTCATCGGGGAGGGAGTGCGGTGGTGGTAGGCGGAGGTGTCAAATTTTGATACTGCAATTTTTTTCAAGTTGAGGGCTTTTTTCCGCGCAGCGAAAACATGGTTTGGATTTCTGGAATATGTCACTGATTTCTAGGAGTCTATTCCATGTGCATTTGCGGAAAAATTTCCTCGTGTGTAGATTATAGTTATTTGAGAGGAGACGATTATTTTTGATGGCTTAGGAATATCCAAGTTTCTTTTACAGTTTGGTATATATTCAACCATTTTCAATCATTTACATTGATTTATTTACATTTTTTTTGCACAGAATTATCATTTTTTAAACAGTCGTTGTTTATAAATAAATAATTGAACATGTTTAAACTTTCGGAAACTTTGATTTTTAGGAATACAATCGTTTTCTGGTAAAATTCTGAATATTAATAAATTTGTTATGATTTTGAATAAATGATTTTTATAGGGGAAGATTGATTGTTTATAAATTATTTACAAATTTTGATATTCCAATTTTTAAGTTATTTCATTAATCTTCCTCAAAATATAATTTTTCCAATCTTTTTTACAGATTTTTAAAATGTTTTCTAAGGGTTCAATGTCTAGATTAAAATTCACGCCTGCGAAGTTTAAAGTTTTAAGTAAAATCATTGAAAAATATCCGGAAACTTGGGGTCAAATGAAAATGAGTTGAAAGCAGTGACCTTTGGATGAAATTTGGATGAAATTTCCGGAAAAAAATCCTTCAATTCGATTTATGGGGAAAGAGTCCACGGAATTTCAAGTTTCTTGGGGAATTTAAGTGAAGTCCAAATTTTTCAGTGCCAGGAAAGCGGAAATTTCACAATTAATATAATTTTGCAATAAATTTTCAGCGAATTTTCAATGACAAAATTACGTGAAATTTCAGTGGAAATGTTACTTATCAGAAATTACCAAGACTTTTACCGGAAATTATTTTCGAACCACTCCATGATTGAATTAATCCGACAATTACGTGATTATTCATGTAAAATTAGTTTAACGCCGCTCTTCTTTCGTGCAAATTGATGTGTCAATTTGCAAAAATCAAATTTCATTCATTTCACTTTAACCATTACGATTATTTCCAAAGATTGAAATTTCATGCTGCAAATTCATAGTTTGATAGAAAAGGGAGCGGCCCTGGCATTAGTTGATCACTATATGTAAACGTAGTGGGATAATGCATGACCAACATCAAACAGATTGGTTACAAGTGTTTCAAATTTGGTGAATAATACCCGGTGGAGATTGGATTGAGCGAACGAGCGTCATGGAATGATCTGTTTGCATTCACCACGTTATAATGATTTCGGTATGATGATAGTGGTAATGGGTGATGCGGGGAGAGCCAGTGGTGCATGAAATACAAACGAAATCATTTCAATTACATCTATGAAATGGATGATGAGTGTGTCGAATAGGCCGTGACGGCACTGGGGTTTAGATTGGATAAACTGAGTGAAATGGAATTCGGAGATTAATCGTGATGGATTGAACAATTGCGATAGTTTTCGCCTTGTCTCTGTTGATTTTCGTCGAATTTGGATTGATGGAAAACTCTTGTTGTTCAATCTTTATTAGTCATTTGCTTTCTGAATGCATCTTTCAATTGAGGTCTTCTTATAAAAATGATAATAATAATTGATGCGAATGGAATTCATCTCTTCGTCAAAATGACTGAAATATGATAGGTGACGAAGCAAGTTCATTAAGAGAAAAAACTACTTTTGACGAAGAATGTTTACTGGATACAAGAAAATATACTCTCTTATCACACCCTAAAGACATTATTGACAAAAACAATTTATTGGAGTGTTATGGAGATATTTGTCGATTGGCTTGTGTAGATGTAAAACTGTAACAGTAGCATCAAGGAAATAAAGTATTCTATTTTACTCTCTTATCAATTTTAAAAAATCGTGAAATCTGATGAATAATTTTGTTCTCAGACTGAGAGAAAAAAGTTTTCCAACAGGATGAGATTCTCTTGTCCCGAGAGAATTTTTAATCGTTCTCAAGACTAGAAATTATGTCTTTCCCATAAACTCTTGTAGTTTGCACAAAATTATTTACCAGACGATTTCACGATTCTAGAAAATCATCTTTGTCAAAGTTCAGCGAAAAGTATTTTTTACATTTCGTAAAGTAACATTTTCCGAAATTTTCCAAATAATTTTTATCCAACTGTTCTCTTCGTCTGCATCAAAATCGTATTATTCTATGAACAGCAGATTTTTTCAATGAGAAACAACCCGTCTAACCCCACCCCAGTCTATATTTTGAATTAATTAAGCCATTCGAAGTCAACTGCAGTCATGAAGTCAAGTAATCCATTTGGACTTCATTAATTCCCCTCAATAATTCTTATCCTGTCGATCCTCCGCTCCACCTCACCCCAGGAATAAGTATTTACCAGGAGATCTCACGATTCTAGAAATTGGCAAGAGAATATTTTCTCGTATCAAGGAAATCGTCTTCGTCATAAGTAATGTTTTCTCCCAATGTAGAAGGTCTCTCAAAAGTATATTCTCCGCAAATCCTACGAAACAACTCCTAAAAAATTACTATTATTTTCTGTTTTCAGAGGAATTCATTTTGCGGGAGAACTTCTTGAATTAAAAACAATGTTCTTGTTCATTTTCTGATACAATTTACGGTATGCAGCACGTTTTTTCCCGATTACCACGGTGATAGGCAGAAAAGGTGGCAAAACACAACTGCGGTATATGCACCGAGAACCGCTGGAAGAGTGGAAGAGCACACACCAGGCGGAGATCAACAAAAAAGTTAATTACAAAATCATCTCCTCACCCCAAGAGAACCACATCGACGTATTGGAAACTGTATAACCCCTTGGCAAGACCTATTTCTTCTCCTCTCTCGATATTCAGTGCCAATCTCGTTCGGCCCAGTATAATAATGTGGGTTCTTGTACACCGAACGAGCGAGAATGCAAATTATTTCACCGCTGGATAAACTTTCAGCTGCCGGTGTATGCAGTCCCATGTTTGTTTGGAATTTGCCAAATGGGTGGGGTTTTTTTTTTGCTGGGAATACAATGGATGGCGTTTCTTCTCTCTCGTTGGTGAATTTTTTGCGCGAATTGCGAAGGTATAGGCGCAACAATAGTCCACATACGCCCGAATATTTGTTAAAGTTCATTAAAACGTGTATTTAAATCAAATATTTCGATTATTCGATGAGGAATTCATCGAGACAGACGGAATGAGGTCTCGATAAGGTGCGGGAACTATTCTATATTCCACTGAATCGATTATTTCAATCACTCAAGGCATGATTAATTAATGTGGAATCCCGGAGGTTGGGAGGTTCGAGTCCACAAGCATCATCATCTCTGGAAATAATGAACCACTGGAGATTTATCTGAGTAGTTCGATCTGGGGATCGATACACATGTCGCTCGGGGTTCAATATTCTCAGAGAATAAGCAAGCGATCAGTCTAGACAGCCATCGCTATATACAACTTCAGAATTTTCTCTGGAAAATTGAAATTCAGGGAACTTTCAACAAGTGGTACAGCTGATTATGAATACATGTATATTTTTCAATTGCGAATAAACGATTTAGTTGTCAGAAAAGATTGAGACAAAGGGCCTGTTAACAGTTGTTGAGGTGTCAAGGAATTTTGTAATTCAAAATTCAAAATTCTGTGGAAATATTAAAGGGAACTGTGAATTTTAGTTTAATCGATGATTATTCCGTGCAAATTCATAATAACCGGAAAAATTTAGGTGAATATATTCTTGAATTTTTAGTGAATATTCATGTTTTCATTAAGAACTCACGTAAGTTGGGAAATTCCTTCTGTGGATTCTTGTTGTGATGTGAATGGATAATTCGGTCAGATGATTTCCTTTCATGATCGAGGAATTTTTAAGCAATAGACAAATTGTTAACAATTTAGTGTTGAAATCACCGCCACATTGCTTCAAATTTTTTATCATATTATAGCTCTACTGAAATTTCAGAGAATGTTGTCATTAAAAATTCAAAATTTCATGGAATAAATCAGAGAAGACTATAAATTCCAGTTCAATTATTCTCCGACTGCAGGTAAATACCTCCTTGAATTTGAATAAATAGTCATATTTTCATTGAAAAGTCAAATAAGTTGGGAAAGTTTCATCCTTCTGCTGCTGAAAAATAAAACTTCATTAAATTGTCAGTGAAATTGAAAATTTCATGATTCTTTCCCCTAAATCGGGTTCAACGTCTCTCCTCCGAAAACTACTAGCGAGTAAGCTCCAGTTACAAAATCATGAGTTCTCGCGATTAAATTTTTACCTGATTGTAAGAAAAGTTGTCTCTTAAAAAAAAACGTGAATTCTCTCCAGAAAACTCAATCGCATTCCAGAAAGATTGATCGTCGCAGTATTGTTCATCCGGAAATCGTGAATATCCATCGTAACGGAGACAAATGAGCACTGTGTCATTTATTTGAGTGACTGGAGCCACCCGCGGTTGCCCAGCTGGTTGCCACCAGCATTGCCGATACTAATACCCAGGTATACGTCATTTTCGTGTTACGCATGTATGAAACGTTGTTCGCCAGTGGCACTTATCAATCACCATTGAGTAATGGGACAGTGCAATGGTGTACATTAGATTTGTGAAAGAAAATCGTAATGTTATACATGTAATATTAGTTGATCATATTAACCTTCAAGTTCTGACAAAATTTTAATTGAATGTTGCTCAATTCTGTTGATTATGTTGAACCGAGAGAAAGTTGAATTCAAGATATTGATGGAAACCGACGTCTTTGGCCATTGAATTAATCGAAAGGCGACTCATTTCACCCCAGAATAGTACTCAATCTAAATTTCAATTAATACGAAAGCAGGATTTGCCATTTTGCGGTGGAGTGGGAGGAAAATTATTTCTCTTTCGTAATTTACTTCTGCAATAATAACATGAATTTTTTCATGTTTATTGTCATTGAATTACAATTTCGCTTGACGATTACTGTTCGTACCCTAAAATTTGCCACGATTTTACTCAACTTTTCTCTCCGTGCAGAATAAGTTAACTAAGATTCTTCGAATGCATTCATAACAAGATATTGACTTTAAAAATGATAATTTATGATATTTTTACCCCTCTAAATGCCACAGGACAGGTTGTTCTACAAAACAAGTGCATAGATAACTCAACCGACAGCATTCGCCGGCGTCTCTGTCCAGTTCCCGCATCATATGCCCCTGTCTACCACTCGAAGAGATCCAGCATGCGATCCACATCCAAGAATTCTCATCAATCATTTAAATGTAACACACGAGGGATATACCCCGAGTTACCCCGTCCCATCTCTCTCTCTCTCTCTCTCTCTCTCTCTCTCTCTCCCCCTGTTAGCCTCGCGCAGTTGCCGTATTCGTATCCAACTCGGCCGGTTCACTTTGTCTTGACATCTGTCGGTGCCGAGGCCACATGCACCGACTGCCAACGCATACACCAATAACACTGTCCTTCTTATCCAATCCTGCATCCACACTGCTATTTTTTATTCTCACTCCTCCCTCTTTTTGTCAGTCTCAATCTCACGAGAGAACTCGTCTGCACGCACAATGTAATCTCATAAAAGATTCAAGATGGAGTTAGGTGATACTGATATTAGCTGTTACATGCAACTGCGAGTCCAATGATCAGATCCATTAATCGCAGCTGGATGGTTTATTTATTTATCCGGCGATGGGTATTCATCAATGATTAATTGGAATGAGGTGGTTTTTTTCTCATGGGTAAACAGTCTAGCGCTTGGTACACCGGGAGGATTAATGGATTTTAATCGAATGAAACGCTTCACTTTGGAATGCTTCAATTCATTTCAGCAATATTTGTCATTGAAAATTAATAAACCCATATATTTATTTGAATGAACATGTTTTCGTTCACGGGGAAAAATAAGTTTTGATTCGCAGGGAAATGTCACTAATTTGCAGAGCAATATCATTCATTTTCAGGAATCCGTAAAAAACGTGAGGGTTTTATCATGTGACCGTCACATTCCATCTAATTAGTGGCATCCCAGGTGGTACTTCGACAAAGTTTCAACGTGAATGTCAACCCCATTTCGATTTAAAAAAAACAGTTTAGTTTTTAAAAAATTTGGCTGAACATTCTGGAGAAAGAGCTTGAATTCTATTTACGCGGAAAAAGTCAATAAAATTTCAACTTTCTCTGAAAATTGAGCGAAATCTGGAATTCAAAGAGGAGTATCTCCGATTTTTCATTAATTTTCCCGGAATAACTAAACGAAAATTTACAGTCCCCACAGATTTTTCCATGGAATTATGAAATTCCAACGACAAAATGAATAAATGAATAAAAAACAACACTTTTCATTCAAGAGAAATTATTCCTTCCCACGAATATCCAAATCTGCATTATTCACCCGGAATTATCCGCTAAAATGTTGAACATCAGATATTAATACCCACCAAAGGAATCAACTGCATTACCATGCCTTAATTAAATGAATGTTAAACCCCCCTCCCGTTTAATTCATCAACCACTAAATTCAATTAATTTTCACAATTCCCCGAAACACGCAAATATTCACACTTACTGCATGCGACACATTAACTCATCTCTAAATGAGATAAAACTGAAATACCCCCGTTAATTCAATATTTAATAACATCTCATTCAGAGCCCGTCGCCTCACCTCTGCCCACCTAATTACTAATTACCCCGGGCTATTGAAAATTTTCATGCTTTTTTTACGATTCACTAGACTTGATGAATTCAGATCAATGAGACGTAGCCGTATCGTCACTGAACCGAGCAGAGGAACAATAAATCATCCCCAATGATGAGTCACTGAGATCAATATCTCCGAGGCTTGTGTATCCCTTTGAGTTTCAACGGAGAAAAATCCATGTCTCTGCAGTATCGATTAAACAGAGCACAAAAGAGCATTAAATATTTTTATCCTCAATTTATCCGTGCCCCCTTCTATTTTCCTTCCGTCTTCACTGGAGTTGTGTACAAGGATGTCGTGTTTTAAAATTGTTTTGCCCTATTGATTCTCTCTTCTTAATTTGTTGCAACTAGCATAACGATAAATTTAGTACTTTAATTCAACCACACGCAAGGCGGAAAGAGGCATACACAGGAGGCTCTAGTTACCTACAAAAACAAAGATATGTAGGCGTATTGTGTGGACGAGGATAACCCACACAGGTATTGGGTTTAAAACCACCTACAGATTCTCATCGACAGTGATAAATTCTACGTTTTATTAACTATAGGTTTTCTGGGTGAGGGAGGGGGGAATAGTCAATGGAGGAGAAAAAACTGCATGGAATTTGTGGAAAATTAACGCGAATTTTATGCTGAGGAAAGAGTTGAGGGTGAATTGAAATTTAATGGATAGTCGTTTCGTAATTTTTGGGAGAGTGATGTTGAATGCAATTTAAGGATAAAAATCATGAAATTCTTCATTTCTCTGATAATTGCAGGAAAATACAAATTTTTGAGCAGTATTAAGACGAGAATTCATCAACGTTTTTGAATTTTCAATGAGGTTATCTCGTGTTGAATATTTATGGCCGAATTTCACTGAATTTTCTATTAATTGATTAATTGGTTAATTTATTTAACTGATTTTTTTTATTTTCAGAGAATATTTAACCTGATGTTTACACTTCTCATTGATTTTTTCATGAAATTCTGAATTTTCAGGGGTGAAATCGTTTGAAATTCCAGGGGAACTGAAATGTGATAAAATTTCCAAAAAATGTATCGGAAATTTCAGCTAAAAATTGTTAATAATGTAAATAAAAATGTTGAAACAGTTGAAAAAATAAATTGAAATGTCATGGACAGTTGACTAGTAATTTTCACGAGAGAAACTTCGAATTCGATTTACGGGAAGGGGGGAGGGGGGGAATCATGTTTCAAATTTCCAATTCGTGAGCAACAGGCAAACGAGAATTTACCGACTTACTTGGATGTTCAATAAAAAAATACATATTCAGTACCGAATCATAGAGAATTTTCAATCAATTGAAAATTAAAGAACGTATTCACCTTCATTTTCCTTGTTTCTATTAAATTTCATGATTCAATTGAACTAAAATTTCTAGTTTTCATGTATTTTTCCATGGAATTTTCAATTTTAAATGGCGAATTGTCTTGAAATGTGAGAAGAACTAAAATGTGATAACACTTCCAAAAAATTTATTGGAAATTCCAGCCAAAAAATTTTAATAGTTCAAGTAAAAGTAGGTGAGAAATGGTGAATTTTCTCCGACTCAATTTTACATACATTGTTACAAAAAGAAATTGAAATATTATGGACAGTTGTCTAGCTTCCAAAATATTTGAGAAAACCCGCGAATTTTCTCAAATTTTCTGTAAAGCCGAAAAATTTTCTCGAATATTTTATAAAACTGGAAAATTTTTCCATAATAGATAATGTTTATTGATTCAAAGATACAAAATCTTTTTTTACAATATGTCTCCGGGGGTCGGAGTGTACAAATTTCTATTCCGGCTTTCACAAATATACATAGGAAAAATCCAAACTTAGATCTACCATTTTGCGTGCGCGTTTAATACAACAGTTGATCATGTAATAAAAAATTGCTTTAACCTGGCTTTTTTTCTTTGGAGCTAACAGATCAAAGAGTTCTCGTACTGGGGGAGCTTGTGATTTATCACCATAATTATTAAAACATTTGAAAAGTTTGGTTCTTTCATCATTGAAAACACTGCATTTGAGAAGGAAATGTTCTATAGTATCAAGTTCATGTTCATCACAATTCCATATTAAAACAAACAGAGTACTTTTTAAAATTTTCTAGAAAACCGGAGAATTTTCTCGAATTTCCCATACTTCCAAAATTCCAAATTAAAAACGTGTACGGGTCAAAGATAATAATCATCACGCAATTAACAACCCCTGCTCTCCGTCACCCCTTGTTTTCCAATGCCAAGGAAGCGGGTGAAGAAGCGGAAAAAGGAAAATATTTTTCCAATACCGTCGGAGAGAGCCGAGGGCTGTCTTCAAAGGCACTGAAGACAGCCCCTCAACGATCATAGCCGCAAGCACGAATAATAATTACTCATTTAAATAGATGAGCGACCTGAGAGGGTGGCAATCTAATCCATCGTCTTATCACACATTTCGCGGAGTGGCGGGGCTGAGGGATAAAAGAGCCGGCCTGAAAATCGGATGAAGGCCCCCTCCCGCCCCGCGCGCCCAATCAGCCAGCGACCTTAACCTCTCACCCCCTGTCGTCATTCATTCTGTCTCATTCAACCCCATTCCAAACCATCGCTTCAAGCACCAGTCTCCGGCTCTCTCGCTCCCTTTGTCCCGGTCTCCGGTACCTCAACTCTCTCTATCGTATCGTCACTCTCGAGCAGTTTCTCCACTTTCGGTGATTGCCATCGAGATTTACGGTGCCCAACGTAGTAATGTAGTCGATGTATTTTCTTGTCTCCTGTGTAGACAGGGTGCAATTGAAAGACTGGTGAAAACCCGTTGTGAAAAAATGCGCGGGGAATTGCAACTGTGTGGAAGATAATTCTTGATTTACGGGGAAAATCCAGATGATGGAGTTTGTGGTCATTCTGCACGTACGGCTGGAGGGGTGAGAGTGTGGCGTTTTTACGGATTTATTCGTGTGAGGGGGAGAGAATCAATTATTTATGGGAGATTGT
This sequence comes from Diachasma alloeum, assembly GCF_001412515.2. NCBI lineage: Eukaryota > Metazoa > Arthropoda > Insecta > Hymenoptera > Braconidae > Diachasma > Diachasma alloeum. The sequence continues at coordinate 351,333 of NW_021680455.1, read as the reverse complement.
TGTGCAATTGATTTTATTTAATTGCATTACGTGGGGGAGTGATAATTGGAACGATTCAGGGTATCAATTTTTGCTGGGGTATTTTGCGAAATCGAATGAGATGAATGGGACAATATAAAGAGAAAGATTGTGTGGCCTGAATTTTCACGAACTTCGTGACTGAAAATTCACAGCTTGATGAGAAATTCAGTGGAAAGTGTCAAATTCAGTTTAATTGTTCCATGAAAATTGATAGAAATCGGGAAAACTCAGGAAACTATGAATGAAAGTTATTATATTAATCACGGATTTATTGGTGTGAGGGGGAGAGAATGAATCATTTATTCTGGGCGATTGTTGTGTAATTGATTTTATTTAATTGCATTACGTAGGGAAGTAATAATTGGAACGATTCAGAGGGTCAATTTTTTTCCGGGGTATTTTGTGAAATCGAATGAGTAAATGAAAAAAAAAATTAAGAGAAAAATTGTGTGCGCTGTTAATTTTTTTTAGCTAAATGTTCGTACAATTTGTTGTCGTTTTGGTCGAGTGACAATTGACTTAAATTTTTTAAATTTCAAGGAATTTTGTCTTTGAAAAACCACAATTTGATGAAAACAATCAATGAAAACTGCCAACTTCAGTTTAATTATTAAGTGAAAATTACTAGAAGTCAGAGAAATTTAAATAAATACATTCTCAATTTTGAATTAATTTAAAACTTAATTTGATTTAATAATTTGGTACTGAATATTCATGTTTTCATTGAAAATTCAAAATTAAATGGAATTCAAATGTCACTCCCGAAAATTCCCGCTAAACTGTCCCTGAAATTTCTTTTTTTTCAGTTTTCAATAAAAAAAACAAGAGTTTTAATTCTGCGTTCTTTATTTCCCAACAATACCTCATGTTTCCTACAAAAAAATACAATCTAATACTGAAATAAATAAGAAGTGAAATAATAATATAACTGATGATTTAATAACAATTTTTCATTATCAATCGTTGAAATCCCCTGCTAAAAAACCGTTAAATTGTTTTATTCAATGAAATTAAATCCATTGAACCGCTTGAGTTTATATTTGGCATCATGAATATTTGATTACACGTGTCCACTCGGTAACAGTCAAGTCCAGAATTATACATGGAATAACGTCCGGAGATAAGGCCATGACCACAGTCCAATACAGAACCCCACTGGTTTCCGAGTGCAATCCGCATGAAATCCCTCCCTCACCGACGGATTGCACCTTCATAATATACGAGGGCTCTGGATTATATTCCCGAGTTCAACCCTTCCGCACAAACGATCTCCTCTTTCCTCTCATTGTCAGGCCCGCCGCAGCACATCCGCTCCGCTCTCTGTCTACCGTTTTCTTTTGCTCCGTTTATCCAAAGAGTCGCACAAATCCGGAGGGAAAGTATCGAAATGGTTTATTCGCCGTGGGGAAATTATCTTTAAAACGGAATTGTTAATGGTGACGTTTAATAAATTTTCTCTATCGCTCCAGCACTGCAACCTCTTTCCACTGGGTTGGGTGGGGAAGTTGGATGCACTTGTGCTCTCATGAATTTATACATTAATTCTCAGGGGAGATGTACCATCTTTGCATTATTCCTGGGGTGAGGTCGAGCGGAGGATCGATGCGATAAGAATAATTGAGGGGAATTAATGAAGTCCAAATGGATTACTTGACTTCATGCGTGCAGTTGACTTCGAATGGCTTAATTAATTCGAAATCAATGAGTACAGAGATTGAGTTGAAGTCATCGATAGCACGATAAATAGATTTAACAGGTAAGAGGGGCCGGGCTAGACGGGTTGTTTCAAATTGGAAAATCTGCTGTTCGCATAATAATGCTATTTCGATGCAGACGAAGAGAGAACAGTGGGATAAAAATTATCTCGGAAATTTCGGAAAATTTTATCACACGAAAGGTAAAAAATACTTTTTGTTGAGGATATCTCACACTGAGGGGAAAAATTACTTTTGACAAAGATAATTTCCTTGATGCAAGAAAATATTCTCTTGTCAATTTCTAGAATCGTGAAATCTCCTGGTAAATAATTTTGTGCTCACACTGAGAGAAAGAAGTCCTTAACAGGATGGGATTCTCTTGTCCCGAGAAAATTTTTAAGTGCTAGCATAAATCTACCCATAAATTCATGTAGTTTGCGTTATATCTAGAATTTAATGGATTGTAAGAATTCATACTTTCCCGATGTGATCACTCATCATCTCCAACTGAGGAATTCTTGTTTCGATTGCACGGCCAACACTTTCATTATCAGTTCAAGTTGTATAGAAAATTGATCTCAAGTGTTGTGCTCTTTGCGCAAGATTTTATGTAATCAAAGTCCGGATGAAAAAGAATTCTGGGTATAACGCAAAGGACATGAATTTATGGGAAGGGCGTCATTTCTGGTCTTGAGAACGCTTAAGAATTCTCTCGGGACAAGGGAATCTTATCCTGTTGGAAAACTTTTTTCTCTCAGTCTGAGAACGAAACTATTTATCGGGAGATTGCACGATTTTTAAAATTGACAAGTGAATATTTTCTTGCATCAAGTAAACCTTGTTTGTCGCAAGAAGTTTTTTCTCTCAGTGCACGTTTCTTTCGGCAAAAAACACATTTGTGGATGTAATAATTACTGCTCTTTAATTAATTAATGCAATATAATAGAATAATTACGCAATATTGAACGATCATTTACGTTGAATTCGATTTAAGAGGAGAAGATTTACGGCCAATTCCCTTGAATTTTCAAGGAATTCCTTCAAATTTCTTCCACTTCCAGGAATCTTTGAAGGAATTCCCTAAAAATCCAGAAGAGTATGGAGTTCAAGGAGAGATTTCTCTCAATTTTCCTCGTTTTTCATTAATTTTCTGGAATAATTTAACTGAAATTTACAGTTCCCACGGATTTTTCCATGAAATTATGAATTTTGAATGACAAAATTCTTCGAAATCTCCGTGGAAATGTTACTTGGCAGAAATTTCGAAGACTGTTACCGGAGACTTCAAGGAAAATTTTTCAACAGTGTGAGATTTTTGATGAACAAAAAGTTAAATTTCACCTGTTCAGCACAAATTACTCTCACGTTTACCAAATTATCCCGACTCAACGAAGAAAAATCGACAATTCGTCTCACACTTTTCGCCCCGATAATCGCTCCACAATTCCTTGACTCATTTCTCAATTGCTCTCCACTTTTCTCCCACAAAAAATCCGAAAATCCTTCACGAATAAAAACTCCAATTTTCATTTAACAATGCACAAACCCCCCCTCCCCCGACCCCTCCAAACCCCTTAATTTTTAAGCCGAACAAAATGATAATTAAATTGCAGATAATAGAATTACAGAGAACACGGGTTGAAAATCAGATGTGATTAAATTTGCGTTTTAATCAAATCCTCGTCTCCTCTTACCGAGATTGATTTTGTCTCGGGGAAAATCCGTAAGTCAATGGCAATTTCGCTGTTATCCGGTGGATAGTCGGCGCACTCAATGGGATTGCGCATGTAAATACATAGCGAAAAAAATGTCCTCAATCCCCCTCCTCCCCCCGCAATCAGCCCATCCGCCCTGAAGACTCACAACTTATGAGCTCCAATCATCCACATTCAACTAGGGCTGTGATACGACTCCCATTGACCCGATTGATTCTTCCACTTCCATTATCAACATTTTTCCCTTCGTCATGTGACTCCATCCCTCTTCCACTCAGAAATACACACGCCTGCATTCAGCGATATGATTGACGCCGAATATCATTCTCACGTTCGCTTTCTCTCCTTTCACCAATCCTTCGTCATTCCCGTACAGATTTAATTATTGGGATCGATCCAGCGTGTACACATTTAATCGGCTAGAGAGTGAACTTCTCTCGTCATCTGAAATACCGGGGGAACAAAATGTGAAGTGGAGTAGAAGGAGAGAGAGAGAGAGAGAGGGAGAGAGAGAGGACGAGAGGGATGTGAAAATTCCTGGTACTGGCATCGAGTGCCAGAGTTCAAGGGGGCTGCTCTACCGGGAGGGATAATTTGATTGAATGAGAAAACAAAAAAAATGGCAACTCCGATGAATGATTCAATGAAAATGTGTCGATTCAAAAGGTTAAATTACGATTTGAGGGGATACGAGCGCTGGAAACAAATACCATTAACTGTGAAAGGTTGATACAATTACGTCGTTGAGTTTACTGATTCACAAATGGTGAATCAGTCTTTGAGAAATCGTGTTTTCCGATACTATTGGAGGATAGAATGATTAATGTGATGGTGAATAATTCAGGGATCGAGGGGAATGAGGAAATGTTCTGTACAAACTGTCAAGTTATTTATTTCTATTGAAATGGGGAGCTTTCGTTTATTCACCTTTGTCACTTCTGTAGTGAATTGGTAAACTAGGATAAGTGCATTTCAACTGAGGACAATTATCAAGCGATATCTTGTAAATAAAAACAGATATCGAAATTTTTGTCAAAAACTTTTTTGTAGCCCACATCTCCCTCTACAAAAAAGGTTCTAATAAAAATTTTGATATCTGTTTTTATTTACGAGATATCGCTTGATAACTGTCCTCAGTTGAAATGCACTTATCCTAGTTTACCAATTCACTACAGACTTACTTACTTACGTTCATTGTGACGAGGTTTTTATCATTTCTTGAATTCTTCTACGTGAAATGTCATCATATGAATGCATGAGGAATGCATGGATATCCCTGTTGTCGTAATGGGTAAACTATCGAAATTATTCAAATTCATTGGCAAATTTCAAATTTTGAATGAAAATCGAAATATACTCACTTCACTCTTCATTTTTTAAATCATTTTTGTTATTTTTTCCTTATTCCGAATCACCATTAGTTTCCTTTCTTTTGTAGTTTAGCGTTACAAATAATTTTTATTTATCGATATTCAGGGATCGACAAAAATTGTTACTATGTAATTTTAAAAGAAATTTACTGTAGATTAATTAAAGTTCCTTGCTTTTTTATTTAAATTTGAAAATAATGTTTAATTCTCAATTATAATTAACCAATTAATTCTAAATATTTGAATTTGATTCTTCAATTAATCTAATAATCATCATTCTTGCGAAGTTGATTATGATTTATGAAATATTTAAACAATTGAAAAATTTGATTAATGATTAATTTAATATTTGAAAAATTGAAAATGTTGATTGATAATTAATGTAGTAGTAGTTTATTTTCACATGTATACCCTCTCGGGTTTTTACATTTTGTCCCCATCCCCGTTGACAATTTTGAAGTAATACAATATAGAATCACTGAAAAAATATGTAAATATAAAGTTCCCCAAGTAACGTTGCCTCAGTTATTGATAATTAATGTAATAAAAAGTGAAAAATTATACAATACTCTTACCTGCTTTTGTATATAATAAAATAATTTTAATTCTGTATTACGATTTCGCCTATTTCTGTCGATATTTATAGTTACGGATAACTGTAGTTATGGCTATAGTAATATCTGACAGAAAACGTCACATGAATTTTTTTAAAGTGGACTACTGAAAGGCCTCAATCACTCGAGGATTTCATAAACCGACGAAATTATCCACTCAAATCGCAATATGGATCCACAAATTTTATTAGATCACAACACTCACACGCCCGCCCCATCACCAAACATGTAACTCGACTTTATCCCTCTCCCATACTCAAAACTCAATGGTTTACGCAAACCACTTAATCGAGGTGATGAAACCACACAGAGAAATGAATTCAACCATCTACTCACTTGCGCAACAAACTTCCCGTTTGGCTTCAACAATTAAAAGGCTAATTAACGTTGGAATAATGAGCCCCGTGAAAGTTTAATCGAATAACGCCCAGTCGTGTGATAGCGTATGAATTTTCATCCCGATAGTGACAATACCGGTTAATTTGATTGAGGAGAGGCCGTTTATTCTCACCTGCGAAACGATTCCGCTGGTGCGTCTTGAGGCAGATGATCCCCGAGGTTTTACACCGGGAATCAACCATTTTCTCATTAACAGATGAAACGCCGATGGGGGCATTAGCAGCACCAGCAGTAAACCGACAACACTTATTCATACTCCAACTAACCGACGATTATTTTATCATCAGGCGTTGGGGATGAATTGATACCGGCGCGGGCGCAATTCTCGCAATGTCATTTATTTGAAAATGTTTCGAGTTAGTAATGCGAGTGTCACTTTGATGTTAGCTAATGTTTCAACCGCACGGAGAGAAATATTCAATAAAAATTACGTATCTTTTCCGGAATTCCAGAGCGAAATGTGGTTGTAGGAAATTTTACGGAACTGTCACGGAATTTTTCCAGAGCGTTCCGTAATTTTTTTCTGAATATTTCTCTCCGTGAGGGCGATTGATGAAATTTCAATGAACGTTCGGGGTTTCATGCACTGAGAAAAATTTCAATGGTAATTTTAACTACAGGGGAATTGTCGAAAACATTATATTTACAGTAACAATAAACTTTGTAGATTAAACTAGGATTCATCGTTCGATTTACTACGTCAAATAGTATCATCAACATTATGATGTAATTTTCACTTGAATGTAATAGTTGAATCTACAATGTTTATTGTTACCGTAACTATTATTTTTTTGACAATTCCCTTGTAGTTGAAATTACCATTGACATTTCTCTCAGTGTGGGGATTTCTATTCCACTGTTAATGATTCAATGATGATTGCTGGAGGATGGATTAAATGTTAATCCCTGCAAGTCTGAGAGATATTCAACGTCAACCTCAACAATTTATCGGCTGTGATGCAAAGTCGAAAAATTCGATCTCGATAATTTTACTCGTCACAGGATTTCCGACTGAATAGTTTATAAGGTGACTAGACTCGAGTATTTTTCGGGCACTGTTGCGAGATTTATGATAGAATGACTTGAAAAAGCGGATCGTTGTGGGACATTATTGACGGGTTGGAATAGAGCTACAGGGAGGTGATTCATTTAAGTTCCTCTTAATTCTTCCGCGTTAATTTTGCCTGACGGCAGTGTCTCTAATTTTAATCATATCTTGGTTCTAGAATTCAGAGTTATTAAGTTCTTAAAATAGAAATCTCGGGGTTTTTTAATCAAAAACATCAAGATTTTCAAAGTAAAAAAATTTTTTAAATAATGTTTTCTCCTCTTCTACCATTAATCTACTCATGTATTAATTATTTGTTATTAAACTATATTGCCTGATACCTTGACTCAATTGAACTTTTATTTCTTTCGAATGTCTCTTCAGGATTTGAGAAAACTTATTTCATCTGAAATAATTAGGTTTTTCGTACTGAAGCCAAGGGATTTTCTTTTGGAATTAAGGCAATTTTCTATTTTCGATAAAATTCTTTCTGCATCGTCGGAATCAAGATCTTGGTTCCGAAAATTTTCTGTTTGGTTTCGGGAACTAGAGATTTTTTTTTCTCAGTGTAAACTATTTCATTGAATTGAAAATACATCACAGAGGGAACGAAGTTTTGATTTTCGGGGATATGTCACTGATTTTCAGGAATCTAAGGCTAATTATTGAATATTGATTAGAATAATACCGATCATCAGTGATTATTGCCGATGCCCCAGAAAATTAGGGACGAAAATTAGTGAAAATTGGTGGCAACCAATTCAGATCACTCAATTTCAGAGTTTTCCACTCACTGAATTTCACAATGATGAATTCTTAATAATTGGGAATGAATTCCTGAAAACTAGTGATACGTCCCTGAAAATCCCAACTTTCTTCTCGATGTGATTAGTTGAATTTTCATTTACATAATTACAGGTGTTCATACACACTGTTGAAAATTTTCCACTGAAATTTGAAAGGATTTCCCTAAAAATTCAAGGGAATTCAGCATTGAATATTTATTCTCGCTTAAAAATTCATGTAAATTGTGGAATTTCCATCTTCTTAAGAAATTCTCACTTCACTTGAATTTGCAGAGAAACTTAAAAACCATTGACTATTACCCCTTAAATCGAATTCACACTTTTCCGGTAAAGTTCATCCAACTTTTTTAAACACTGCATATGATTAATGCGAGCCAGTCATAATAGGTTTATAAAGCTAAAATTCTCATGAATTTATCACCAATAAGGGTCGCCAAGGATCACCTCACTGGAGTCTCTCTGATCCCCGATATGAAACCTCATCCCTTCTCATATTCCTCCCAAAATGAAACTTCCGGGTTAATTTTAATCCTCGTATTCATTAGTCGAATATCTGAGCGCTTTATTTCGAGAATTCATTAGGGTAACTGTAGGCGTTCATTTTAGATAGTGTACGTACACGGACGAAACTGAAACGGTTGATTATGTGGCAATCCACGGGGGAGAAGCCGGGGGCTAAAGGACGGCTCCTTGATAGGACGATGGCCCCGGGGAGTAAAGTTAGCAAGGCATGTTGTGGTCCGGTTTCTGATAATTATCCGAGCGAACCTCTGGCGATGATCATCATCATCATGGGTATGATGCTTAATACTCACCTCATGTTCGTTATGTCTTGAGAATTTTTTTTATGGAACAACTGTCGACAATTGGGGTACGTCAATTTAATTTTGATGGTATAATTTCATTGAACTAATTTCTCAGCATCAAATGAGCAAGTTTTTTGGCGAATTGCGAAATATTTCTGGGTAGTGCTCTGGATGATGAACAAATGAGGGGGGAAAATCAGGCGAAGGTGTCAAGATCGTGAGGGTCATGAGGGGGAGTGAGCTTATCTAAGCTTATTTAAGGGTTGTGGGGGATTCCATGAAGATTTTTCGGGCCATTTTTTATCCTGCCATAAATTCATTTATTTAAATTGTCGTCTGCCATTATTTAAAACAAACTGATGATGACATTTTAGGTTAATTTATAATGAACATTTGTAAGAATATTTGTAAAGGAATTTCTGTAAATGTTCTTTATGAATTGTTCTTTATAAAATGTTCTTCGTATATTGTCATTAAATTTGGGTAATAGATTCCCAAAAATTGGAGTCAAGTTTCTAAAAATCAGTCACATTACTCTGAATATTAGTAATGATATCCCTGAAAATTATTGAAGATATCATGGGAAATTACTGATGTCACCAAAAACTGGTCACGAACCATTGAATTTCAGAGTTTTTGACTCACGATTTTTTATGGTGAGACAAAATACATACGAAAATCATCAAAATAAATCATCGTATCATTTGAATAAATGAATGCGAAATTCATTTATTCAAATGTTCGTCAGTTATAATTTGAAGAAAAACCGATGATGATATTTTCGGTTAATTTACAACGAATATTTATAAAAGTATTTTTGCATAAAAGCATTTCATGAAATTATTTTTGCCATATGCCATGTTTCATTTTGATTAATCAAAAGTATCAAGACCGCACTACACTCTTCTATTTTAAAAAATCGCATCAAAGCAGTTTCGGAGGGGCGCAGCGCCTCCGGAGTTGTTGAATGAGATTATCGGGGGGGAAAAATATTGAAAATTTCATCAATTCCTGAAATACAACAATATCCTCATCTCTGACGATCGTTCTCTGAATAAAATACGAAATTAACAAATAACGAAACTCTCTTACTTTCTCATAACAGCAAATCCACGTGAATTGATGAATAATTTACCAACTTGCATAACGCTGCCAAATGAGGTTTCACTCTTTCAACTGTAAACCTCGTGTGCACCCCACTGTGGGGACCAAAGTAATCTTGCCAAGTGCTTTGTTCAATCGAATTTCGTTCTCTCATTTTTCCCCCCTTCCTGTTGCTCCTGCCAATGCTCGTCAGCGCCGTGAGGTGGCTGCGTAACCTTGTGGTTTCACCGGGGCGCCTTTGAATGCTGAGGGTAGACCCAGTGTAATCATTTGTGGTTCCAATGAAGCTAGACGTCATTATAATACCCCGACATTTGAAGAGGGAATTAAATAAAATACAAAAGTCAGGGGAAAAAACATCGGACAAGTGCTTTTGTGAGTTTAAAGCGGCAGGGGTTCAATAAAAAATTCATTAAAATCGATTCAAATCAAAGTGGCGGGGGCTATGCACTGATTGTTGATGGAAAAATAAACTTCATCACCGCTAATTGTTGTCATCGATTTTAGATTTATTCACAATGAAATAACGAAACTCTTTCCAATCGCTGAAAATAATGGGGAAAAATGAATTCGGGGTAACAAATTGCATTTTAGTTCACTCGTAATTGGTGTGTACCGAGATTGGATGGGACGTTACCAGGGATTGAATAGTCGAGAGTATACCCCCAGATGACTGAACACAGAGAAGCACAGGAGTGGTTTTACCCAGGCTTGACTGAGCGCAACTCGGGGTTGACACACTGTTGCAATCACTGGTTCAGAACCAAGGTAGACAGTCGCTGGACGATTAATTTACGGAGATAAAGTGCAATTAGTCGTGCGTGTCACCGACCACAATTAGCTCTGGGTGTACAGATACACAGGGGGGATTGGTTGTATCACTGCTGTCTTCTGGAATAACGCTATTCTCATTCTGTGTGTGCGGGGTTAGCATCGGCCAGCGAGTAAGTAAATCTTGTCTCTTGGATGATTGACCTTATTTGTATTTATGAGAAAATCTTGCTTGGTTTTAGGTGAAATTGAAAAATTTTGAAGCTATGGTGATTCACGATGCGTTGAGACGAATAGGTTAAGTTAACTTCACTTTATTTTTGTGTTTTTTATTCACATTGAATAAATAGTTTTGGGATATTAGAAAAAATTGTTCATTGAGTTGGATGGAAACTATAGTTGGAAATTATATCGTTGATTAGACGACGACGAGAATGAATTTATTAACATGTAATAGTTAACATGAATTGTTATTCATTCAATGAAAATATTGTTAAAGGTAACAGGAAAATCTGAAATGAATAGTTATTGAGTCGAGGTAATTAAGATAGAATTAAATCTTTTTTTTCAAATGTAAAATTTAGTTCGTCGATTTGTTTTTTAAAGTTTCGAATGTTTTCGAAAATCGGTTGTCCCACGATAGCTGAAAAAAATGTTCTGAATTGATTGAACGATGGCTTAAAAAATTTGTTTGAATGTCCTTTTGACCGAGCTCGAAGATGAAGGCGATAGCAATAATCGTTATTTTGATTGATTTGAAAATTTGCAAAAATTTTGTATTTTTTGAAAATCAGGATTCCGTGATATCTTTGAATTATACGTGATAGCAGGGAATTATGTGCAAAATAAACATTCGGAAGCATATTACTAAGTTATTAACAAAAATAACGATACTATATGCAATGCCAGAGCAATTTCCCACTTGTTTTAAATAATTTAGTCACCAATTTTCATTGACATTATCGCTAATTTCCCATGACATCGCCGTGAGTCATCTTTAATTTTCGGGAACCTCTGACCAAATTTCAGCGCTAAAAATCACAGATGATTTTTATTCTAGTGAATGTCCAGTGCAGAAGCTCTCCTCATCTCTCTGTCTCAATTCTGCTATTCGTCTCATATCAAGCCGATGATGTGATCGAATTCCCTCCATCCTATTGAGACATCTCACACGATCCTAATCACAAAACGAAGCGCCCAATCCCATCAGCACTCCCCCAATCCCCAAAATCGAATAGTTTACCTCACGAGGAAGCAATCACTTAAGGGTAATTAGGCCTGGCCAGGCCCGTCGACACCTTTCCACCGCCACAAATCCCGATATCCCGATGATAACGTACCCTTCACAACACACCTTCACTTTTATAAGTCTATTTTTCCCCCGATCCTCTCAAGAAAGCCCGAGGTTTTCCGGCTGATTGGGTTCCATATCAGAGATTTGACTGCACAACGAGTCCCTTGTACCCGAGGGGCTAAAAATCCCAAGGAATAAAAGGATGATAATTATCGCCGTCAACACCCGCTGTGCGTTATCCACTGGGATCGGCCAAGTCACGCTTCACAATGATCCTACGCCGAAAAGGCAATGCACGTGCCCTCGTTTTCCTTTATCTCAGAACGTATAGTCGCATCGTGAAGCTATAACGGTGGACATGATACAGTAAAAATACGCTTAAAAAAAATGTGAAACGAGTGGATAACGTTTGAGCATTGAGTTTTAAACTTTCATTCTAACGTAACAGCCAGGTGTCCTCCCTCTATCTGAATTTAGATGGTACGTGCGATCAGTGCCACATTGTGTATTAACGATATCCACTCGAATTCAGATGAAATCGATATCTCCTCTATCGGAGGTAAAAGTACCAAGTTTGTTGGCCTTTTTTTATTGGATTCTGTAACACTAGACCCTGTGCGATTTATCGATCTGGTGGATTAATTAACGGGGAAATTTCTGGGTTGTATAATCACTGGGGTTCTAATTGGGGCGAAGAAACTCGGGTTTAGTATTAGTACTAAATTCACTGGGGATCATTTTCTGCTAATAATGAAGATTTTTATGTTTCTTTTTTAGGGAGTAAGTTCTGGGTTAGTATCCATTTTCTTCGATCGGTAGGGAATTCGGGGAGGTGGGGGAAATTATGATAGTGTTTGACTGATTAATTTTGTAATTATTCGTCTGAAGTTGAATTTTTGGTTTTGAATTGTTATGAAATTTCAATTTTTTGCGAGAGCTTAATGGTGAAACGAAGGTTTTGTGAAATATTACAATGCAATCCTCGAATTGACAATGAGTCAATAGGGAGCCTTGTGCATAATACAATAGAGTAATTGAATTATTATTCAATCGCCGGGATTCTAATCTGAAATCACTGTAAATAATTTTCTGCTAATAATGAAGATTTTGATATTTGTTTTTTTTGGGGATTAAATTCTGTGTTTATATCATTTTTCTTCAATCGTTAGGGAACTCGTGCGGTCGTGGGAAATTATGATAATGTTTGATTGATTAATTTTACAATGATTCATCTAGAATCAAATTTTTAATTTGGAATTGGTATGGAATAAATTGTAATATGTAAAAAATAAAACAAAAGTTTGTGAAACATTACAATGCACTCCTCGATTTGAAAATGAGTCAATCGGAAGCCCTATTCATAATAGAATAGATTAATTCGAATAATGTTCAATCACTGGGATTTTAATCTCAAATGACAGGGAATAATATTTTGCTAATAGGATAGATGTAGATATATCTTTTTTAGGGATTAAATTCTGCGTTAATATCAATTTTCTTTAATCTTTACAAAATGGTGAATTTGTGGAAAATTATGATAATTTATGATTGATTAATTTTGCAATGATTCATCTGAAATTAAATTTTCAATTTTGAATTGCCATGGAATTCCAACCTTAATTTTAAGTTCAATCGTATGGAATAAATTGCGATATGTAAAAAAAGCGAAAGAAAACTTCTGTGGAACATTAATATCAATTAATATCAATGATTCATCTGAAACGAAATGTTCAATATTCAATTGTCATGAAATTTCAATCTATTTCTAACAGTACAACGATATCAACTAAATTTTAATGTATAATAAACAGTGAGGAACAAAACCGTTATGAAACGTTACAATGCAATTCTCGAATTGACTCAATAAAAAATTCTATTCACGATAAACAAGACAGATTAAACTAATGTGAAACCAATTTCAATCAATAAATAAAAAAAAAACTGAGATTTTACCCAATAAAAAGTGATTTCGCTGCCAAATAAATTCTCCCCGCAAGTTAACAGTTAAAAATTGTTACCCCGTTTTTTTATAAATCCCAGATAACACGTCAATATATAAAACACCCATTACCCCATTATATCCCACTCTAATAATTATTCCCCGATATTGAAACTTTTGTATCGAGTGCTACTGCCATCAGTGCAATCCCATTAGTTACAAATTGCGTGTGACAAATTGACTAGCGCACCCAAAGTGCTTGCAATAATGATTATAATCGATAATGGCCCCTAACTCACGTTCATCGCGTTGTTAAAGCCTATTAACCACCTAATACAGGATTATATTTTAGTTTTGCCAAATTGAAGCGATCCAATACATCAGGACCGAGTCGAGGGATGAATACACCTGAATAACAATATCTCTGGATGTATCATGATGAAATAACGCTGCTGTGTACCGAAGCCAGAAGCTCAATAACCCCGACGGAACAATGCTTCTCAGTACTGTTGTGGCGGTGTTTTAACCCCCAGAAACAAGTATATTCCCAATACGTTACGTAACGAACGGTTAATCCTGGGCTTCGGTGATTATGCGCTTGGTGTGACGTGACCCAACAACGAGTGGGTGGATCATACGATGCTCAGAGGACACTTCATGCGTATGAGAAATGATTTTCCAGTCGACTGTACCGCTTATACTGCTCATTCAATTGGGTCATTTCACCGATTTTGAATGATTTTATCTTTGAGCGAAACGCAAAAGGAATTGTTTTTTGTTCACTTCAGTTCACACGAATGGAAATTTATCGCGATGAAATTGCATTTTCGGGAATCACGTGGGATGATGGGCTTTTTATTTCATTAGTTTTTCATTTAATTGAGGTAGGCTTTTCTGGTGGGTGACAAATATATTCTGGTAAGGGCGCGGAGAGGGAAAGTTTATGGTTTTCAGCTGCACGATATCGGAATTCAGAATCAGAAGGTTGGGAAATGTTGAAATTTTAGGGACAATCGACTAGTAATCTTCCCGAGAGTGACATCTTCCCGAGAGTTTTCAGTTTTTCCACATAGTTTTGAGAGTTCTGAATAGCCCGTCGCTTAAATAGTTGGAATCAACGTTCACTCGGCTAAAAAATTCAATTTTGGCGAAAGTCGACTTTCCCCTTGGAAACATCCAAGATCTGACACTTTGGCCCTCATGACCCTTTGACCGACTCTCCCCCTGAAAAAATTCAAGATCTGACGCTGAGGCTGCGGGTGAAAAAATTTTGTTTTCAGTTTTCACTTTTTCCACATACTTTTAAGAGTTCTGAATAGCCCGTCGCTTAAATACTTGGAATCAACGTTCACTCGGCTAAAAAATTCAATTTTGGCGAAAGTCGACTTTCCCCTTGGAAAAATCCAAGATCTGACACTTTGGCTCTCACAGCCGGTGGATTGTGATTTTTTCCAGTACTCGTACTAGAATTTTTCTAGAAAATTTCTCTCCGTGTAAATTTGGAAATAATCAATTTTGAAGGCAAGCATTCACATTCACATGAGTCAATATGATGTATCGATCCCCGAGAGGTTGAGGAGACAAGGATTCCAATTTAAGAGGCTCAAGGTTTTTATTTTAAGAACACCTGCATTTTCCCCAAATTCCAACCAGTTAAACGTCATCTTATAAAACAAAATCAGTCATAGAAGCTAAAACATTAAAATATCATTAAAACAAAGCATTTAAAATATTACATTGAAATATGATTTGCGACAAAACGATACTAGACTACAACAATATTTTAAAGCACGAGACCTTTCTCTTTTTCCACGTGAGTCGATATATCTAGAAGAATTAAACAATTGAAGAAAAATTTCTTGTCTCAAGTAAATATATTTCACAAATTATAATTTTTGTTCTCAATGTAGAACGTTCTCGCTCATTCTCAGATAAATTTCGCTGGAATCCAGCAGCATTTGCCTCTGGATTTCAATACGATGGAGCACTGCAATCCAGAGACTGTTACTTGAAACCAGAAACACTGTTCCTCTCTGCCCATTAATCAAGCTCCAAACAATCCCATTTCACCCCGCTCCCCCTCAGCCATCGATCCCACGAGCATCCCGCCAAATTCCAAACGGTTAAACGTCATCTTATAAAACAATCATCCACTTATTTCCGTGCATCGAGTTTGGGCGAAATAATTCACCGCTCCGCGTAAGCAGTTGCTCCATAACCCAGAAACTCCACTAACTTTTAATTAACCGAGTACACAAGACAGGTTGAATGTGTCACCGAGGGTTGATACTCAATTATGAGCATCGATCAATATTCAAGTCGTCTCTTGTAGGATACTTGAGGATACAGCGTCTCGTACGAAGGAGAGCACAAGCCGTTAAAGACAGTTAGCCCTTGATGAGTCTCGGAATATTCTGAACCAAGGGCTGGGGAAACAGGAGATTCGAGCGTTGTACTGTAGCTACATATACAGAGGAGTGAAGGTAAGAAAATGCAGGGAGGATGGGGTTGGGAAGGGGGGCTACATCTCCCGTGGTGCAACATCATCCAGCACCTCCTGTGGCTCTTTGTCCTTGTATATCCCTCCATGTTACCCAGTCTAGACCAGACTACGAAGTGGTTACGGCTGGAATTTATTCAGTGAGAGGAAAACCGCTGGAATCAATGTGTTACTTCTGGGTATGCCTGAATAAGTGATAAAAAAATGTCATCAATCATTTTCTCCTTTCGTTTCGTAAATTGTCTTGGTTGAGATCTCGTGATATTGGTGGTGGCAGGTGATGTCGTTCGAGGGACAGGAAAATTTCATCACAAATTTAAAGGATTTTTTTTTAGCTTCTGGGAGTGATGATCAGAACCTGCTGTCTTCATCAATTATCAATAATTATCAGGATTAATGGATCTGTTACAATTGATCTTCACGTTGTTTGGCGGGGGAAAAAATGATGAAAGATAGCAGGAAACATTGTCAACTTCCTACTGTTGGGATTCGTATTGTTTATATGTTAAACCCTATTGTGATCGAGTTCATTGATGTGATTTGAAAATTTAATTCAAACCAAAATTAATTTAATAATTTAAATAATAATTTAAAAAAATATCCGTTAATAGAAATTTATGGATATGGATACTATTGATCAGAAAAAATATTTAGAAAAATTGAAATTCCCTGTAAAAATTACATCAATCTTTTTTTTTATATCAACTTTCAACATGTTTTTGTGAAGTTTTCATAACAGATGACCAGGATCTATATGGCCTACCTCAATTATCCATAATAATCAGTATTAATAGATCTATCACAATTGGGATATGTTAAACCCTATTGTGATCAAGTTCACTGATAGATTTTTCAAAGAATAGGATTTGAGAATTTGATTTAGAAACATTCCATCAACGGATGGAAAACAAAAATTATTCATCTAATATGATTACATATTCTGTACTTAATACCTTGTATGTTGGTATCTAATTGCTTAATAAAGAAATTTGTGAATGCCATTGATCCAAAAAAATAATGAGAAAAATTAAAAACTCCCTGAAAAAATGACATCAATCATTTTTTTTTTATACCAAATTTCAACATTTTTTTGTTAAGTTTTCATAACAGACGATCATGATCTATTGCCTATCTCAATTATCAATAATCATCGGTCTTAATAGAACGAGTGCAATCGAACCAAAAGAAAATAGTTAAAACAATAAAAAATTCGATTTAAAAATATCATCAATCATTGTTTTACGATTTCATAAATTCTTTACGGTTGAAATCTTGATAATATTGATGATAGCAAGTGACGTCATTGAAAAGTCAGAAAAATTTTCTCACAAAATGGAATGAAAATAAATTTTTTATTCCGTTTTTATGATTCATGATCACAAATTGCACTGAAGAGATCAACGGACACATCTCACACCCCTGTTGCCTCAATAAATCATCAATAATTATCAGTATTAACGGACCCATTACAATTACTCCGAAACAATATTCAAAACAGCCGAAAAATTGGATTATCATAAAATGAACTCGTCTGGTTTTAATTCATGTTTATTCAATTCTTATTTATCCTTTTTATAAAACCAGACGACGAGCTATTCGAAAATACTCCGCTGCATATTTAACTTACAAATTTCACTTTAAAACTCATTTACATGGATTTATTTGAATTTGACGTATGCAAATTCGTTATTGAATCAGCATTTCATTATTTCCCGTATATTTTCTTGCAATTTGTAGATGGAAATTATTTTGTTTCGACGGGCTGAGATAATTATTATCGGAGTTGGGTTCTATCGTGTAATTTGTACCTTTATCCCCGACGATTATACTTCGATCAATCTGACAGGGCGCATTATCCATGTGTCGGCTTGTTCATTATAACGAGCGAAAAATATTTCACGTCAATTCAGCCTATACCTTTTGACAGATGTTCGGATACCAGAAATACATGGCAATTTTGGGTTGAAATTCGTGAATAACATCTCATCGCCCCCAAGGGCACATAAAACCCGAAAAACTGATATATGTCAGAGCCTCAACGTCTTTCAAGTTTTGAATGAGGCGGGCGCCCTGTCCTTATGCTCTGCTTCCACTCGTTCTCCTTTTATTTTTCATCTCTCTTTATAATTTATCAGAATTTATGAAGCGCGCCCGATGTGGGCGCCACCAACGTCTTATCTATATCCCGGGGATGGTAATGCCAGATACGAACGCTCGACTAAACCCATGTCAACGTGGTACAACTGCCCCTGACGTTAAATTTCCATGAAAATTTTCCGCTATCCCATTGTCCATGTCTGCACAAAAGAAAGCCCTCGATCGAGAAACTACTCGCGCTATGATTGAGTGACACGAGGACTTCGAAATTAAGTCTACCTCGTGTGCGGAGAAAAAAAGTTTTGATTTTTGGGAATCTGTCACTAATTAGTGGTGCACTACCAATTTCACTGGAAATTAACGATAATATCACTGAAAATTGGTGACAGTGTCACTGAATTCCAGACATCGCTCTCGCTGAATTTCACAATCGTGAATTATAATAATTGGGAATATATTCCTGAAAATTAGTGACATGTTCCTGGAAATCAGCGATATGTACCTGAAAAGCCAAACTTTTTTTTTCTGTATGGTTGAAATCTCTCTGAAAATCAGAGAAAAAGCTCTAATTCTGAGTAATTTTTACTGGAATTCACTGCCCATGGTACTAAAATCTGGGTAACTTTGGTTCTGCACGGAAAAAACTATTTCGTGAATTTCAACAACTAATTAATAAAATTTAACAACTAATTAATTGAAATTCAGAAAAGATTTTTCAATTTCGTAGTCAAAATTTATTGAATTTATTGCATTAGAGGTTCAATGTTACTTTTTACAGATAACACTGTTAAAAAATTTTCTGGCTGAAACTTCCCGCAGACCCCGTCGAATTTTGTTCTCATTGAAATTTCACGCAATTTCGTTATTAAGAATTTGAAATTAATGAATTAATTGTTAAATTTCATCAGAACATTTCCTCATCAATTCAAATTCAATCAAAACAAAGAAGGCCAATCTCAACCTACTAACGATGAAAAACGCACCATGTTTCCCACTCACCTCCAACCCCACCAAATTAATTCCCCGGTTAATATTGTATTATCCGCGGTATCGGCAAAGACTAGGTCACGACTTGCCAAAGTTAATATAATCCACCCCGGAAATTAAATCCGAGACAAATTCGCCCTCTGCTAGTCCCGATAAACTATTCCCCCACCTGAAAATCATTTTTCCACTCCGGCATTGCAATTAAAATCGCCAAAAATCCCAATTTCCAAAGCCAGAAACTTTTCCAATTACCCACAGAGCCCCACATTCGTGCTAATTCAATTCAACTCAACTAATTGACTGCTCTCTTTATTCCGAGGAAAAAAAATGGACCAAGACCTTTAACGCAACAGGCGAAACTAAAATATCATCACGGGGTCTCTTTGACGTGAGCGAAATGGCGTCACCCAACGCGCTTTTCACACCCTCCAATGTCCGAAAAAAGCCGCCAAACAAAAATAAAACCTCACACCGTTCAAAGTGAAGTGAACGAAGGATCGAAAAAAAATGTTTGGACGATGCCTGAAGCCCCTCTGCGCGTTGATCAAATGAAGTAAGGTGTGACGGAGCGTATGAAAATTGTTTGCACAAACTGCTGGTGCCTGTTCACATTTCCCACACCTACACCCCCTACCCTCTGCCCCCCCTCCCCTCCTACTCGCGGCCGCCAAAAAAAGAGCCCCATAAACACGCTCCGCTAGACGTTCGATATATCCACGCTCTCGTGATCAAATTACGTGTCCAAACTTTTATTTTTACACATTGTTGAGTTTTTTTGCCGGTCAACAGTCGAAGTATAACGCAGCCACGACGAGATGAGCGAAGAGAGGAAAATAATTTGATTTTCGTGTGGCAAATTAACTGACTGAAAAGCAAAGACAAAAACTAACGGGTGAAATAAAAAAAACCTAAAGCGAAAATAAAAACCTGATGAAGAGCGGGAGTGAGCGACAGTGTGTGAAGACACAGTGAGAATGAATGAAATGAATGGGAGGGAGGTAAAACAGCGAGACTCTGTCCAAAGAATATTTAAAATAATGCAACAGTCGATTCAGAAATGTGATCACATTTTTGCTTCCGAATGGAAGCATTGTAATTGTTCAAATTTAAATTTTGTTTTTTTGTGTTATAGCGATCTAACATTTTGCTTCAATTGTTCGCTAATGAATGGATGGAAGTGAATCTTTTTTTTCAAATGTAGGTATTGAGCCCTGTCAATCGCCATTGATTAAAATTTAATTCATCGATTAGTTTTCTTAATTTTTAAATTTTTTCGAAAATCGGTTGTCCCACGATAACTAAAAAAATGTTCTGAATTGATTGAATGATGGCTTGAAAAATCTGTTTGGATGTCCTTTTGATCGAGAGCGAAGATGAAGGCAATAGCAATAATCGTTACTTTGATTTATTTGAAAATTTGCAAAAATTTTGTATTTTTTGAAAATCAGAATTCCGGGGATCTCTTTGAATATCATGCTTCGAATGAATTCAATCATAGCTTAAAATGTTTGTTTTAATGCCATTAAGTCGAAATTAAAAAATAATTACGATAGCTATATGTATTGTTGATTTGATTTTTATGATGATTGCTGAAAATTTCGAATTTTTCATGAATTTCCCTGATAGTGAGCTTTCTGATGGTTTCTTCAAATGTGATGTTTCAAATTCTTTCAAGTCTGTATAAATAAAATTTTTCTATTAGCATTTTATCGAAGGGCTGAGGGGAGAGATAGAACTGTAAAAAAGGCAATCGGTTGTATAGAACGAACATTAAAAGAATAATAAGAATAGTGATGATAATAACATTCAACTGATTTGAAAATCTGACAAAATTAGTTGAAAAGAAATCTTATTCAGTTTAATAACATGAAATAAACAATGAATTATACCTGATAGAAGGAAATCACGTGCAAAATAACCATTCGGAAGCATATTCCTAATTTATTAGCAAAAATAACTATACTATATGTTATACATGAGCAATTCCCACTTGTCTGTCATGCGAGTTCCATTTTGAAGTTTCGTTGAAAATGCCAGTAAAGTCCCATTTTTTTAGCGGCTGGACTACGGAAATTCCACAATTTACATAAATTTTCGAGTGAAAATGAATAATCACTGCCAAATCTCCTTGAATTTTAATGGAATTCCTTTAAAATTCTTGGAATGTCTCGAATTTTCGAAGGAATTCCTTGAAATTTCAGGGTGTAGTTTGTACTGAAGTCGAAGTATATGGGGTAACCACGACGAAATGAGCGAAGAGAGGAAAATAATTTGATTCCGTGTGGCAAATTAACTGTCTGAAAAGCAAAGACAAAAACCGATGGAGTAAAAATAAACTGAAAACCTAATGAACAACAGGCGTGAGCAACAATGTGCGAACACACAGTGGGAATAAATGAAATAAATCAGAGTGAGAGATAAAAAAAATCGGGATTCCACCGAGGGGATTACGAAGTGAGGAGAGGAGTGAGTGAAATGAAATTAGCGTGAAGTTTAAAAGGTTTCGGGTGAAGATGATAAAGTGAAAGGGAAGGATTTTTCGGTGTACCTGTGTGTGTGTGGCTCAAGAGAGTCCGCGGGAATTCATTCTGCGGGGTTTGCTGTGTTCTGATGTTCACCCGCTGCCCGGAGATGTAATTAAGGGGGTCCGACGAATGGCCAACGAAACATAAGGTCGGCAACAATTAAAATAATAGTCGCTCGTCGTATTGTGGCTCTAGCCCGCTAACCACTTGAGGTAACTAAAATACAGTTAGCAAACGCCGAATTAGGTGGGGCAGGTTTGAATTGCGATGGGAAGATAATTTGACCTTAACATCAACTGACTTTTTGGGTATTTTGATGGTCAAATCACTTACGAATCACTTATAAATACCATTTGCAAATTATTATAATATTTATTCATGACAATTGGTATATATTGCCATTTAAAATTGGAAGACAATAATAATGTCAGACGATGGGAAATTTATCCTACCGTCTACTTTTATTCAGGTTAATCATGAAATTTCATTGAATAAGTCGACAGAAATTCGCAACTTCTATTTATTTTCCATGGATTTGTCCAGCACATTGTGAATTTTTAATGAGGAAATTCATTAAAATTCCAGTGGACGTGTCACTCGAAGAAAATTTCCAAGAAGTGGACAAGAAATTTTACCCAAAAATTTTTATGCAGAAAATGATTATTGCACTATTGACTATGCAAGATCCATCTTTATGATGGGTTGATTTTCCACAAAATTATTTTCATGAAGTAATTGAATAAAAATGTACAGCTCTCATCCGGATGGTGAGTCGACAAAATCATTAATATGATAAATGTTATTTGGAGTTTCTCATAAATCTCATCATTCAATTCATTCGATTCTCCCAATAGGATTCTCCTTCTTTCGTCTGTGTGCCAGTGCCAGGATCTCAATAAATATTTACAGGAATGATGATTAAATTATTCAATCATTTGTTTTTCTCTTCACCAAATTCAACGACGTCCAACGCTTCTTCATTGATTTATTGAACATTAATAAATGAAGACAGTTGAAAATAGAATTACTTACAATACTTCCTTCCCCCAAAAAAATCCTATCGTAAAATTATAATGTTCACCTTCTTTCCCCTGGAATGCCGCGTCAACCTGTCGATAATAATTACTACCACCATTGTTCCTCATGGTTATTTATGTTGATTGAATAATTGAACAAAAATTCACACCTTTCATTGATTTTTTAAACCAAATTGAGAATTTCCACGGAGTGTACCAGAAATTTGAGTCAAAAATAATCATATTGAGTTAATTCTTCATAAGATGCTGAATTCTAAGTCGACATCACCAATAATTCAATAAATTTTATCTAGAAATCCCCATAAATCTCATTAAATTCTTTATTTTATGTATCTAAATGCCAGAATATCAACGAATATTTACGGGAATAATGTTTAAATTATTAAATTATTTATTATTCCCTCCACCAACCTCACCTGCACGACGTCCACCATTCCTTCATTGATTTATCGAACATCAATAAATAAAGACAGTTGAAAATAGAATTATTTACAATACATTCTCCCCCAAAAAAAGGCCCGTCTTAAAATTATAATGTTCACCCTAGCCTTGGGATGCCGCGTCAACCTGTCAATAATAATTACTACCACAATTTACGTTAATAATCTCTTCTCTCTTCCCATGCCTGACAATTATTATCGATCGTTCAAGGCTACATTCACTTTTTGTTTAGCTTCCCTCCCTCCCCCCCACTGTTCACCTCATGCGCGTAAGAGAATTTAAAAAACACCGCACACGCACAATATCGCTAAATTACACTCGCGAAAATGCTCCCCGCACGAGACCTCCATTTACACTTAAAGTCTCGCTCGACCCTTTTGCGTTAAAACCATTTGCCTGTTATTTATGGTGCATAATTCAAAACGTGCGCGTTTTCATACCAACGGGTTTTACTAGCATTACAATGGACGAGTTAGGGTGAAGGGGGAGGCAGAGATTTTTTTTGGAAAGTTGGGGATAAATCACGGTGGACGAATCGACGCCCATGAGTGTATTAGAGTAATTCGTACCTAATAGTGAGTCATCAGCGACATTCAGCTGAGGAGTTATGGGGGGGATAGATTTTGATAAATACCGGTCTCAACCCGTTATTAAGTCGTGGAGATATTTCATGAATTTCGGGGAGGCCATTTAGGGTATTTGATTCTAGGGAATTGGGGGAAGGATTTATTTCTAGGGCTGGGGGGCTCGTCTTAAGGTCGTGCGCTGGTGAAAAATTATTTCTGCAATTTTAGGAATAAAATTTCGAGGCTCCGACGATGAGTCATTCATGTGGAATTTTTACATTCGTTTTTACGGATAAATTAGTTAATTTATGGAATATTTAAGAAATTCAAGATATTGAGTTCATTGAGTTCAAGAGGTGGAGGCAAGACGATTTATCCACTTTCGTGAACAACGAATGTTTAAAAAAATAATAATTCTGTGCAAAATGTAATTTTAATGAAACAAAAAATTTATGTTTTTTTCCAATTTTTTTCACGCATCTTAATTGACAAATTTGATGATTGCAAACGGTTGAATCTATAGTGTGGTCTGCACCAAACTGTAAAAGATACTTGGATATTCTTAAATAAAATAATTAAACTTAAGCAGTCGCCTTCTCGCTCAAAGTACTTCCTACTCTCTACATGATAAACAAAAAAAATAATAACAAGTTCTTGATGTCGACAATTCTCTTGTTTTTCTATATTCAAACAGTCCGATTCGCTCGTCAAATAGTGGTTTTTCATTTCTTTTTAACTATAGTCCACGCGTTTCGTTGAATTTTTTCCCCTCCAAAAGCAAAAAGAAAGCCAAGCGATTGAAAAGACTATTGTACCTCCCGTACACTCAAGAAATGCCAGCTCTCCGCGAGCTAGTCATTCTTTTAAATTTGATTTTAACCTCTGGCCCCTGCGCTCGCAAAATTCAATCGCTTGACCGAGCCTGGAATTATTTTCGAAGGCCTCTACACGCAGTCGAATATATCTGGCCTATTGTGTTTCACCATCTCCCAGTAAAAGCGATCGGGGGATTTTTTTCAGCTTCATTTATTCATTCTTCTCGCGCTCCAGTTTATCCCCCGCAACTGTGAATATTTGATCCTCTTCCCATTTTTCAAATGTATTTTTTCATTTTTCGTTCCTTTGTGGAATTAAAACATTGATAATACCACTGTCGTCCATTACAACGCGCTCAAATATGGAGCAAATATTTTAAAAAAATCCAAATATTATACTCCGATGAATTCAGCAATGAAAAAAAAACGGAAATAAATCGTAAATTGTGAACCAGCGTTAGAGGCGAAAAAACTGGGGAGTACCCGGTTACATACATTTTTCATTTTTTAAAAGTACGTTTCATTCATTATCACTGTTACCAAGCCCACATTTTCCATTTTTTCGCCCTCGACTGTTCGATTCGCTCCCATCAACTGCACGAAGAGAAAAGTTGAGGGAAAATTATCCGGAAAATCTCGCTAAATTTTAGTGTTCGAACTGTTTCAGTAGAATTGAAATTTACAACGAAATAAATTTGTTGAAATAGAAGAGGAAACTCCATATTTTGTCCCATTTTTTTTGCCCTCGACTGTTTGATTTATTTACATCAATCCCATGGAGCAGTTGAAAAATTATCCCGAAAATGTGGATAAATTTTACCGTTCGAAATGTTACCATAAACGGGAATGTAATTAAATTAAAAATATTTTTAGTATAATTTTATCTCAAGCTTTTCCTCCATATGGACATTATCACACAGAGATTTCCATATTAAATTGTGACTGAAGTGAATTTGAAATACATATTTGCGTAAATTCCTTGAGATTCTTTTGAAAAACTACTATTTTAGTAAAAATAACACTTGCACTGCGCAAAATTTTCTTCAATAAAAGAGGAAAATCCACAATTCTTCATAAAATCTCCGCGAATTTTACTGTTTAAAAGATAACCGTGAAGCGAAATGTACTTCAATAAAAACACTTCCAGTGAAATATTATCTCAACTTTTTTCTCCGCATGAGCATTATCACACAGATCTATACAATAATCCCTACGCTGACTGAAGTGAATTTGAAGTACATCTTTGCGTACTTTCCCCGAGATTTTTCAGAAATACTGCTACTCCCTCATACGGAGAGAAATATTTAGTAAAAATTACGGAACTCACAACTCGCTCACCGATTACGGAATCGACTCAGAAAATTTAAGTGACGGTATGGTAATTTTTCACAGGAGATTCAGATAAAAACTACCGAACACTCTGGAAAACTTCCGTGACATTTCCGTAAAATTTCCTACAACCACATTTCGCTCCGGAATTACGGAAAAGATACGTAATTTTTATTGAGTATTTCTCTCTGTGCAGAACCTACATTTCCAACGTGATAAATTTTCTGAAATAAAAGCAAAAAATCCAGCTTTTGTTCCCCATTTTATTCTCGTTCCGGATTAAAAACAGTCCGAAAACGTATTTCGCCGCACATTTACCATCCGCATCGGGATAATTTTCACTACATTTTTCTCTCCGCGTATCATCAAATATCCAGAAGGGAAATAAAATTACCACCGGATGCTGTGGACATTGAATCACATGTTCTGACGGATGTACGTGCACCGCACGTTTCACCGGCTTTTGATACTAACAATAATGTCGAGTGAAAGGGGAGAAATAAACCCGGGAGGGATGGATGAAAAAAAGTGAATCCATAATGTATCAAATTGGAGAGGTATCGAGGATTAAGGTTCCCCATGGCTATACGTGTGGTTCACCAGACTAAAACTTATGTATTCGGGATATTCTCCAGCACATGCCGTTTGCGTTCGGCATTGTTGTGCAAATCCAACAAAAACTAACCCTCTTAATCTAGCTGAATGGGGTGGGGAGGAGGACAGCAGCGGAGGGCCNCAGCGGAGGGCCCGGGGTGGGGGGGGGGGGGGATGAGCCGGCACTTGAGAGAAACCAAAGCCAACCCCTGCGAAAACATCGTACAATTAATTTATATAGGTATATCCAAAGTACTTGTTCAGTTTCCAGCCATTGTGAGTGGAGCCATCCGCACTATGAGCCCCCACATAGGTGTATGTGTCGAGTACACTGCCTAACATATCGCCCTGCGATAATCTGGGGGATATGCTCGTTCCCCTTGCCGACAGAGGAGCAACAATCTCGGATTTAGAGTCGTGAGGATTTTTTTGGGGATTTTTTGACAAGGTGGCGGGATTACAGCGGAGCGAACAGATGCCCGGGGGCAGGGGTCACCGGGTGCGACAAATGTTCTGGCAATTATCTTTGGAATATTTATTTATTTCGCGAGGAGAAATCGGTTGGGGAAAAATTACCAAACATGTTGGTATCGGAGAGCGGGCCACTTGAGGGAGAATTTCAATTAGACATTTTCGGAGGTTTGATGCAATTCTTGCGTAATGGTGGAATGGGGGAAATGAAATTATCGATAATTATTCGTCCGAGTTGAGGAAAAAGTTCAAATGGGGCTCTATCGCGCACGATAGTATCGGGAATTTGATAATGGCAGTTTTGTAACACAATTTGGGGGCAAAACTATAAATAAAAATACCTATCTAGTGGTCGATCAGTTGTACATCACAAGGCCTTCAGAACTTTTGTGTTTAGGGTTTTTTCATATTTAAAATGGTGGGCAAATTCCGGAATTTGTCATCGTGTTCAATTTTCACTGAAATTTCAGAAATACTTGTCATTGCAAAATTAAATATTCCATTGATTTTCTGTTTGGATGATCTGAAGATCAATAGAATGTTTTATTTTCGTGAAACACCGTCTGTTCGCGGAATAATTGCACTGAACTCTGCCTTTGAACTCTGAAAGCAGAGTTCAAAAGCAGAGTTGTGACAGCATTATCCAGTGGGGTCTAGGTGTTTTCCCCGGTTGGGAAATCATCCTTAAAATCATTTGCACTATATATCGGCACCCGCTCCTGCACTCGGACCCCATTAGGCAAATATTGTTGAGGAAACGTTCACATAAAATGTAAAAAACTATTTATTTCATTTTTTATTCGCGTTTAGTCCAGTAAAATTGATGTGAGCAATTCAATTTTGAGCTCCCCTAGAGGAATTTTATTCCAGAAATATCAAGAAGGTGTTTGATACCTCGTATTTTTCCATTTTCATATCCACCCGCCTCTAAATTTCAATGTTTCAAAATTATATTCATCAAACAGAAGTATTTTTGTCTTTAAATCATTAATTTAACAATCAACAGTGACTAGATTAGGTAGTTTACCGAACACATACATTTATCGAACAAAATTCCTTATAATTCCCGTGGAAATGTGGCTTGCTAGAAATTTCCAAGACTCCTACCGGAAATTTCAGTGAAAAATTTTTAACAGGGCAGACCGCCCAATTAGCTGTACCAAAACTCAACCCAAAATAATCTCCAGGCACTCCTCTCCCAACCGCAGCACGGCTCCAGCCCTCTCCCTGCCCCAAACAACGAATGCGGTAACCCGAATTACAAAATCGCTCGATACCCACAGCGAGAGCAGTGTGGCCAGTTTCTAGTAACAAACGCTGACTTTATACATGCCCCCAAAAACGAAATACAGAGGACAACTGGGCATTGTTTGTGTGCGATACGATGGGGAGCCATCCATAGGTAAACATTCAAGCACCCTCCCCCCACCCCGCCCCCCCTGCTCTTCCGCAGGATCCACGACACAGTTTCATTTCCGGAATGCCATAGGAATTGTGGAAATACCGATTTCCAAAGTCGATACTCATGGGTTTGAGTATGTGTTCAGTATATTGATGTTGAGCTCTCTTTTGCATCGTCACGTTGAATGTTTATTTATTATGAAATTGTTGAAGAGAGAGGGAAGATTGTCATTGCAATTGTGTGTGCGACCGTTTGCGTGCATCGACACAACCCTTGTCCTCATGGAGTTGATGCCTATTATTGTAAACACGAGCGCTGCTGGCACCTGCGGCATCATATGACGCCGTTAGCGAGTCGGCGAGGGGCAGGGGGAGGGAGAGGGAGAGGATACATCTGTAGTGTTATGCTCCGCGAGATTGTATTTACTCATATTCTCCCGAATTAGGGCATTCGTATACATATAATCCTAATATTGTTGATGTACAGTGCTGTAAATTTTTGACTGAAACGGTTAATATGTAACTTAACTTTTAATTAATTGAAAATATAGCGTATTTGGTACTGAATATTCATGTTTTGATTGAGGATTTAATTGAGTTGGGGAATTCTCGCCTTTTGGCTGTTCGAAGAATTAGGAATTTAATTGAGATTTAAATAGAATCCGAGATTTCTTGACTTTTTTTCCTTTTAACCAATTGATTCTCCCGACTGTAGGACATTCATATATTATTGCAATACTGTTGGTGTACATTGCTGAAAATTTATCACTAAAATGGTTAACATATCAATGAACTTCTAATTAATTGAAAATACAGTGCAATTTGGTAGTGAATATTCATGTTTTGATTGAGAATTCAATTGAGTTGGGGAATTCTCGCCTTTTGGCTGTTCGAAGAATTAGGAATTTAATTGAGATTTAAGTAGAATTCCTGACTTTTTCCTTTTAACCGAATGATAACCCCGAATGTTGGGCATTCGTATATTATTGCAATACTGTTGATGTACATTGCTGAAAATTTTTCACTAAAATGGTTAACATATCAATGAACTTCTAATTAATTGAAAATACAGTGCAATTTGGTAGTGAATATTCATGTTTTGATTGAGAATTCAATTGAGTTGGAGAATTCTCGCCTTTTGGCTGTTCGAAAAATTAGGAATTTAATTGAGATTTAAGTAGAATTCCTGACTTTTTCCTTTTAACCGATTGATTCCCCCGAATGTTGGGCATTCGTATATTATTGCAATACTGTTGATGTACATTGCTGAAAATTTTTCACTAAAATGGTTAACATATCAATGAACTTCTAATTAATTGAAAATACAGTGCAATTTGGTAGTGAATATTCATGTTTTGATTGAGGATTTAATTGAGTTGGGGAATTCTCGCCTTTTGGCTGTTCGAAGAATTAGGAATTTAATTGAGATTTAAATAGAATCCGAGATTTCTTGACTTTTTTTCCTTTTAACCAATTGATTCTCCCGACTGTAGGACATTCATATATTATTGCAATACTGTTGGTGTACATTGCTGAAAATTTTTCACTAAAATGGTTAACATATCAATGAACTTCTAATTAATTGAAAATACAGTGCAATTTGGTAGTGAATATTCATGTTTTGATTGAGAATTCAATTGAGTTGGAGAATTCTCGCCTTTTGGCTGTTGGAAGAATTAGGAATTTAATTGAGATTTAAGTAGAATCGGAGATTTCTTGACTTTTTTTTCCTTTTAACCAATTGATTCTCCCGACTGTAGGACATTCATATATTATTGCAATACTGTTGGTGTACATTGCTGAAAATTTTTCACTAAAATGGTTAACATATCATTGAACTTCTAATTAATTGAAAATACAGTGCAATTTGGTAGTGAATATTCATGTTTTGATTGAGAATTCAATTGAGTTGGGGAATTCTCGCCTTTTCACTCTCGTAAGAATGAGGAATTTAATTGAAATTTCAGTAGAATCGGAGACTTCTTGACTTTTCTCCTTTTAACCGATTCATTCTCCCGAATGTTGGGCATTCGTATATTATTGTAATACTGCTGATGTACATTGCTGTAAATTTTTCACTGAGATGGTTAATATATTAATTAACTTTTAATGAATTGAAAATACAGTGCAATTTGGTAGTGAATATTCATGTTTTGATTGAGAATTCAATTGAGTTGGGGAATTCTTGCCCTCCGGCTGCTCAAAAAATTAGAAATTTCTTTGAAATTTAAGTAAAATCGGATATTTCCTTATTTTTTTCCTCCTAACCTATTCAACAACCTCACAGTACCCCACTCTTCACCATTTTCTGGTAGCTGCGTGTGCAGCCGCGCCTTTCTTATGACGCACTAATACACTGAGGGGTTCCCGCCTCTTCTCACACCGATGCATTCAGCGACTTACGCTGTCCAATGGGTTAAATCAAACTCAATGCCCCTCAATTGAAAATTACTAGTCAACTGTTCCTGAAATTTCAATTGTTCTCTAACAATCTTTCAGCTGTCTGTTCACTTTTCTAAAAATTCATATCAATAAATAAATCACCGAATAAATACAAAAATTCAAAAATCCACAACTGAATAACTAAATATTTACATAAAAACCAAATCACTGTTACGACAAATTTAGTGCATAAACACAAATTAAATACATAAACAAAAATCCCACATTATCTCGACGCATTAATTCTCACTGATGTATATAATTACCCCGAGCATTAATTTACATATAATTCCATTATTTCTCGAGTCACCCTGGATCTTACATCACGAAGAAAGATCAATTTTCGGATATTCTGCAATGCACGCATGTTCATGTAACGTCACTGCAAAAATCCATATCCCTCTGCACAACCCGCTACATTACTTCACCCCCCCCCTCCCCCCCGCCCATCAGTTGCGTCTGCCCCGTACACAGGCACAAAAGTGTTTTGTACCATTGTAGAATACAAACAGCATTCCACAAGCCATTCTCCTGGGCTATTTGTCGAGGAGTTTCAGGAATATGTATTATTGTGGGGGAAATGGGTGGGCCATTTAACAGTGCGTCAACTCAATGCTCATTGTATCTCATCAGCCTTTCACGTTTTGGCTTGTGCCTGCGGCAATGATGAGTGAAAGAGGGGTAGGGGGTGGGGGCATTATATGTATCACTGGTAACATATGGTCAAGAGGGCAAACGTCTCTATTATTTACCTGATAAATGGTCCCTCGTATTTAACACAGTTAATCCTGAGTATCGGTCGGAAGGGGGGCGGGGGGGGGGGAGGGGCAGGGGGAAAGAGCGGATTTCGAGAGTAATAAAAATATGTGCAGTTGCAGCCGTTGCGTTGGGTAAAGGATTCATTTGAATATCGATTTTGAAATTCAATCGGTGGATATGTGACCACGACCCAGATTCTGAAGCAACACCTTTGACTCCTCTGTGCAGCGTGAAATTGTACTTCGATCGTCGTAAAAAGATTGAGCAAAAAGGGATTGGAAAAAACAGTTTTATCTGAATGCAGGTGTCGACGTGTCGCGATTCGAGTTGCAGTGGCCCAGATTGAGTGGAAACGGCTCGAGCGTGACGAGGTTTATAGGGTTTTTTTAACGATCTTGTTAGATGAGTGATCGCCGGAGTGGCAGTGGGGGATTAATGGTAGGATCGTTGGTGAGGAAATAATTCATCGATTTGCGCAATTTTTTTTTTTGATGGGGAATTGAAATGGAGCGTTTGTTGTTGGGGTTTATTCCTTTTCGGGTTTTTATAGTTTTCCTTCTCCAACCCGGGTGACAAGTGAAGTGAATAAAATTTTTGGTAATGATAATGCCAGACGGACTAGAGAGTTGGGTAGATGCTCTGTTGAAAATTTTTCAATGAAATTTGCGGTAAGAGGCTTGGAATTTTCTAAGAAGTAACATTTCCACTGAAATTTCAAGGAATTTTGGTGTTGAAAATTTATGATTTCATGGAAAAATCGGTGGCAATCGTGAATTTCAATGTAATTATTCCGGGAAAATAAATGAAAAATCAAGAAAATTCAGAGAAATGTCTCCTTAAATTCAAGGTTCGTCTGAATTTTCAGGGGATTGCTTAAAAAATTTATGTAATTTCAAGAGATTTGAAGGAATTTCGTGAAAATTCCAGAGAATTTGGCAGTGAATATTCATTTTCACTTGAAAATTCATGTAAATTATAGAATTTCCGTCTCCCTGCCGTTAAAAACTTGAAATTCCATTGACTTTTTCTCCTTAAATCGAATTCAAGGTCTTTTTCTAAAAGTTCAAATGAATAATAACAACAATTGTCATGAGATTAATGCCAGCTGTAATGCAATAATACCTCGCTTCCCCCAAATTCTGTTCGTTGTACTTCAAACAATTCGAATTGCAGTAATTGTCACTTCGAATTCCCCCGTATAATTGATTAGGGAATTAAACAGATGACTGTGAGCCATTATCAGCCAGTGATGTGGAAAATTTTATTGTGAATTGTCAAAGGATGGACTTTGCAGCGTGGAAAATGATGAATTTTTTACAACCCACAAATTGCTCATTATTTTCCAACATCTCTCGTCCCTTTCAATTCATTACTAGTAGAATATTCCTTTGTCCTTTGCATCATGGAATTCATCATATAATAACTCGACATATTGGAACAAAATTCTTGTTACACAGAGGAAATGAAGTTTTGATTTTCAGATTCTAAAGTTGACACTGCTAAAAAAATTGTCTGAAATTTCCAGTACACTTTTCGGAAATTTTTATTTCAAGGAATTTTGTCAATGAAAATCCATAATTTGATGGAAAAATCAAAGAGAACTATAAATTTAAGTTCCATTTTTCCCTGAAAATGAATAGAAACCGATTAAATGCGATTTAGGGGGGAAAATTATGAAATTTCAGATTTCACTGGAAATTCAATGTAATTTGGCACTGAATATTCACATTAAATTGGAAATTCAAATAAATCAAGGAATTCTCGTCTTTGTGCTGCTTAAAATTCGGGAATTTTACTAAATTCTCAGTGAAACCTGAAATTTCATGTTTTTTCGCCTAAATCGCATTCAGTGTCACTGTCCTGAAAATTAGTACTCAACTGTCCATGACATTTCATTTTATTTCCAACCGTGTATTCTATAAACTCAGCACCGGATTTCACCCAGGAAAAATTGCTCGAACTACTTGGATATCCGTAATTCGAAATTGGTCAAGTAATTGCTAAAAACGGTCTCTTCCCCACTTCGCAGATTTAATAATCCTCAGATGTCCCGCCAGACCTCAAGCCTAATTGATATCACTGTGTCATACAGAGACCATCAATGCATTCATGAATCTCCCATTGGACACAGACAGATATACGCAAGAGGGATACTCTCCCGCAATAAGATTATGGTAATCGACTATCCGACTTGGAAACCCCCATCAGGCATATTAATTACGGGTGTATGCATCCACAACCCCTCTCCCCTCCCCCTCTGCCCGTACCGCATTCTCCCCCGACCGTTGAAATTTGCCTTTGATGCGAGTGCCGCAGCCTCGCAAGAGGTAACACAATTCACGCCAGTGTCTAATCTCAAATGGGATTGGCTGATGACGCAAGGGACACAGCAAATGGACTTTATCCATTGAGCGAGAATGTCGCTATGGAAAATGTACCATCTCCCCATGTCGATTTTCATGGGATTTTCCTTCTGGACTTTGTGCCCGCAACTTCGATTCGCACAAAATGGGATGTGTGGACAAATCCACTGAGAATACTGGTAATTTCATGTAACCAAGTGGATTTCTAGTCATCCCGATATCCTCCCTTGTGAGCGCATGAGGCGATTCGATCGATCGAGGGGGATTGGTTCGCAAAATTCATGGGTGAGTGGTAAATAAGAAATTTCAGATGTCGATGTTGGATTTTAGTGAGAGAAATGAAACTTTTGTCAAGTGTATCTCAGACTGGAATAACTAGGGGCTTGAAGACGTCTTAAAAGCACAAAGAGAACTTCGGAAATTTAGAATTTCAAGTGGTCGCTATGGCTTGAACTACAAAACTTTAACTTATCTTAGAATTTAGCACTATTTGTTCATTTTCATTGTTGGAATTAATCACAATCCTTGAATTCATCAATTGCGCCGCGAATTTATGGCAGTACTTGCAATAGGTTTTACAGGTTTCATTGAAATGTCAACTACATAAAGTAGCAAAGAAAAAAAAATAGAATTATGGATAAAGTGGAACAGAAAATTTTTAGAATATCAAAATTTATATTGAGTTTTGGATTAATTAATTTTACTCTAGACAGTCTCATTGAATGGCATATCAAATGTTCATATTTATTCCCTATTATCGTTTATTGACTAATAAAAATCCCAGACCTGAAATAAAATAGTGAACTCTTGACAGTGACTATAGTAAAGAAGAAAGATCCTTTCGTAGGAGAAAGTAATAACTGCAAAAATCGACTCAAATTTCGATAAAAATATATTGAATTTATGTTTTATGAAATATATATTATATAATATCGTGTCAACATAAATTAAATAGTATATATTGACAAAATATATTGAATTAGTGGTTTATTAATAGCCTTCACATCGTCTCAAAGTATGATGATTCGATTCCAGAGATGCCCTTGCGAGATCAAAGATATATTTTATCTACAAATAATTATTCGAGTACCCGACAGAACGTGAGCTGATGGCACGTACTTGATAACATCAGTTTAATACCCCCATCGTGTATCTTATCAAGCGATACATAAATGTGACGTTTTTTTAGATCTCGCGAAATTCAGCGGCCTTTCGTACTTCCATAACCAACGCAATTCATGGATGAACAAATGCGGGATTTGAAATTTAATAACATTGTCCATACCATTACAACATCCCTCCGAGTCTTATTTTCCCCAGTTCAGTTCGACTCCATGAATATGTGAAATTGCGACGAAATTCCCTCAACTCGTATCCGCTCCACGTACAATGAACTTTCGCCTCGAGTCGTAATTTTTAGCAATTAATACCCTATTCCTCACGTGAATGAGTGAAGCATTGATGTAGAAGCGCGCCCCAGAAAGGGGATACATCGGGAATTATTTTCCACTCGATATTCACGGAACAAAAAACTTTTCACGAATTTACCGCGAAAAATTCATACATTTCGCAGCTAAATTTCCGGTGCTGGCACAGTAATTTTCCTGGTATTTACTCTCCACCTTCCCGAGAATATACCTTTATCACTTGGAAAATAATACCTCTGGCCGAGCTCAATCTGAATGAATTTTTAATCTCTGAAATCCAGATTACGAAGCCCATTGATAATGTATATTGTCCCAATAGTAAATAGACTGATACGTTATCATTATATAAAAGAATTTGTCCTCTGACGAGTCGATGTAGAGTTCCAAAAACTACGGCATCATGAGGTGGTCACTTCTCCTCAGCCTATTAGTGGCAATTCAACCAGAATTTAGTGTGTTTGCTAAAACAGGAGGTGAGAGAAAGTCAATAGATTTATCATTGTTTTTGTTCTTTCATTTTT
The DNA here is from genome assembly GCF_001412515.2 of Diachasma alloeum. NCBI lineage: Eukaryota > Metazoa > Arthropoda > Insecta > Hymenoptera > Braconidae > Diachasma > Diachasma alloeum. The sequence continues at coordinate 315,474 of NW_021680455.1, read as the reverse complement.
CCAACATCGAACGCCATCCCTTTCAGTGCAACTCCATTGTTCTCCACGGGGTGACGGTTCAAGCCACCCCTTTTCACCCATTCCCAACAAAAACCAGAACGGAAGAACCCTGGGCGACCCTTTCCGGCTTTTCATACATGCACTCTACCTCCCACTCGCCATTCGAAACGTCGTCGGTGTTTGCCATAGGAAGATACACGCCCGTCGCTTGTTCGAGATTTTCATTGCCTCTCAGTGAAGTGTTATCCTCTTTTCCACCATTCACCCTTTCACCCCCATCGACAATTCGATTGGCCATTCGTGGAAGGAGGTTTGATTACCTTCACATTCTGAAGATGTAGAATTTGTCCTGGTGTCTCTTTTCCTGCTAAACATATTTGGGAAGATGAAGTGATTTGGTTCATGGAGCAAACGCATGTTGCAGAAGCAAACGTTGGGGGAAATTTCACATTCGAAGCTGATGCTCCTCCGAAGAATGTGACTTTATGTCGTTTTAAACACGACAAACTCGTTTACAATATTTATCCAAATCCGCAAGACCGCCGGATACGCCATCTCGGAGGCAATAATTGCTCATTCCAGCTGACCAACGTTCACATTAATGATGACGGCAAATGGGAAATCTGGACGTATGGACCAGGTGAACTCCCTCCATCGGCTGAACCCATCATTACTGAATATGACTTAGAGGTGCTGGACGCTGAAGTGAGTGATTTTGCTTGTGGGATGATGAAGATGATCGGTAGTTATGCATTTTGTGTCATTAAAGTGGTTAATTTCTTCAGAACTCTGAACAAATGTCGGCTGAATCAACGCCACCTACTGAATCTCAAACGAAACCTACGACGGAATCAACTGGTGGGCCAACAACAAACTTAACTGCTGCACCAACAACGAAATGGACTCCTACACCAACAACGAAATCAACTGCTCCAACACAACCACCAACACCTCCACCAACACCGGTGGAGAAGCAGAAACTTCAAATTGGATTTGGTGTAAACATGATGCTGGATCACTACGAACTCGCCCAAAGATGCATCGTACTGCACAACAATATACTATACGAGATTTATCCAAAGATGAATTTGACAGATGCAAGCTTTGAGCAAGCATTCCGTTGCAGATTCCAAGTAGACCACATCAACTGGGAGCACACTGGCAACTGGACCTTAACAGGTTTCTTCCCAGGAGCAGGAAATAATTTTGACCAATTAGTCCCGCACTCCATCATTTATGAGATCTCTGCTTATGAGGTATGTCAGAGTGATAAGCCCTTCTATTTCCAATACTTCTGGACCATTCAATTTTGCAGAAAGTGGGGGTGCAGCCAGCTACAGAGGTCTCCATGAACTCTGGTTATGCCACATTCTACCTTCCCAAGACTTTCGAGAATCCAACCTCTTGTCGGATTACAAATAAGGTACTACTTTCGGATAGTGATGCCGTCGAGACTAAACGAGAACTATTTTGGAAAGATCATCACGGTCTAAAAAAATATCGAAAGTTTACGAATCGTCGTAATCTCGAAAGACATTGGATCGGTGCATCTCGTCACGATCTTGGAAGAATCCATCACGTCTGAGTTTCAGTATTTTCTGTTTTTCAAATATTTGTCTCGATATCTGTCTCGACGCGTCTCGTGAACTTAAATAACCGAAAATCTCGAGATCTAGGCAAGATAAATGCTCCCGGAATTGTGACGAGATGCAACCGATCCAATTTCTTTCGAGATTGCGACGATTCCAAAACTTTCGATGTTTTTACAAACCGTGAGGATCTCTTCAAAATAATTCTCGACTAGTCTCGACGGCATCACTACTTTCGGAAGTGAACACAAAAGTTTTCCCATTCTTTCAATAGAAGAGCAAAATTATATTTGGATAATGAGGTATTTGGATAATTAGGTATTGTTTTTATAAACAACACCTGTGGTTAAAACATCCTGCGGTTTAAACATCCGCACATGATGAATCCATCATGGAAAATAAATGATTGATCATCAATTCTCTGACGTAGGGCGAGACGTTTGAACTTCTCGGCCAGAAAATAGATTCAAGCGAAGACATTGAGCCCTACAAAACTTGTGGAGTGAGAATGCGTTACGATAAACAACGAGAAGGTACATGGACTATAATCCAGTCAAGAGGAGATTCCCAAGAAATTATTGGCTCATTTACAATCCACGATGCTAAGGATCCCGAATTGCCGAAGATTGTAAGTACATCATGCAATCGTGCACCGTCCATGTGCTTCTGATTTTGATCATCTCTCGATTTTGAGACACAGCATCATCAGTTTTGGACACGCGGTGCCCCTGAATCGCTGCAAGTGGGAACCCCTAGCTTCCACCAAGTCACTTATTGTGACATCGTCAGACCGGACGGTGTCGTCATCCCATTATCAGATCCAGAGTGTAAATATGAGGTGAACGCGACTGACAAACATGCTGGTACTTGGAAAGGACGATATGGAGTTGATCACAGCATGAAGCTTTTTGAAGAAGACTTCATTGTTGAAGTCTGGGGTAAGTGTTACAACAATTGAAGAAATTCAAGAATAACAAACTAAAGATCTTGGAATGATTTAGATTCCGAATCTGTCGAGATATCCGTAACCACTGAAGGCGACAGAGTCACGATGTTATGCAGAACTGGATTGAAATCTCTCAAGAATTGCATGTTCCAGTCGCCAAATGGAACTGTTTTCACCCTTCAAGGTGGCATGGGAGATGGCAAGTAAGACTCCTCAATTTTATTTTCAACCAACAATGAGCCTCGATGCTGACCTCATTAATCGCATAAATTTATGACGATTAGCTACGAATATTACGGACGTGGTTTTACCAAAGAACCACGCGGTGCATCGCCAAAGAGAGCTGAGTGTGGGCTGACGATCCGTGAGCCCTCACCTCACGATTACGGAGTTTGGAAATGTTCTATGAAAAAGTTCCATGAAAGTAATATGAAAAAGCTGAAGGAGGCCTCAATCCATGGCCTCATCGACGTTCCAAATCCCAAACAGAAGGATCTCACAGGTGACATAGTTTCATCTCCTGCTGTTTACGTAAAACGTGGCGATCCATTCACGGTAACTATCGGCCGATTTCATGTCATGAAACCAAACAATCCCCATTATAGCATTATGATCGATCAATCGATCCTGACTCTTTGCATCGCCCATCCAGATTCGATGCACCACCAACGCTCCATTGAATTTCTGCTGGATGCGAAGTCCCAATGGCACCATGTACTCAGTGACAAAAAGCGGAAGTGGTGGAAATCTTTTAAGTTACAATGGTGAAGGTTTGTCCATGGGTGTTTGCGGTGCACGTGTTGAAAATGCTGACGACACGGACAACGGCGATTGGAGCTGTCAGCTGGGTGTTGTTGGTGCTGCGGAAGTAAAGTCGATAGTTCCGGTTACGGTCACTGGTTTGTATGCACAACTTCCATATGACGAATGAACCAATTTAGCGATAAAATCGGGACAGCTCAATCCAGTTTTCCAATCGCGATTGTTTTCCCGCGTAAATCTTCCAGTTGTTTTGCTCTTATCTTTCTTTGTTTCCGTCCTTTTCAATTCTTCACATTGAATCGTCATCATTAATCGTACCGAGCAATACATCTGACATCAGCGTCTGATCCACTGAATTTGAGTCTAAATTTGTTGAAGTGTTTCGTGCTTAATTGCGAAACCAATATAGTCGTACTGAATTATTGAATCAAATAGCTGAGCAGTCAACCGTTGATCCCGTAATTACACACGCTGTTAAGCTTAATGAGTCTCTTACTGTAAACTTCGATGGTTACTTAAATGATTCGGTATAACATCGGGAGGGAGTTCTCGATGGAAATGCTTCTCATTAATTGCTCCATCCCTTTCAATTCCCTCTTGATTGTTCTGGATTGTTTTTTATTTAGAATCGGAGCTCATTCCAAGGGCTGAGAGCATCTCGGCTTATCCGGGAAAACCAACAGTCCTTAGTTGCCATACTTTACCATCAAGCGAAGCTACCATCGATTACTGCCGATGGGTCCGTCCAAATGGACACGGGATTTATCGTGATACCGTGTCACGTTATGTGTCACAACGAGATAACACCACCTGTACATTGAGGCTCAATGGTAATAACGAACAGTTATTGATTTTAGTGCAGAATCTGTACGATTTGTCGAATGTCGTCTATTTCTTTTCGTCCGGCAAAGCTACTAATTGATTTTGGCGGAGGTTGATTTATATCATAATTATTAATATCATGGGGGCGAACAGGGCCATTAACTAATTAAAATAATCCAGTAGCGAAGTGGTAAAACGGTCGAGATATCTCCCAGTTAAGTTTTTGAGGAATATTTCCGAATCTGAGGGAGATAGCCAATTTTTCGTAATTACATTTGCTGTAGCTCTCAGTCGGCCCTACAAAAAAGGTTATAACAAAAATTTGGCTGTCTCCCTTGGATTCTGAAATATTCATTGAAAACTGGTCTGTAGTCAAAATTGACTTGTACCGTTTTACCACTTCGCTACTGAATTCTTTGTTGGACAGGGAAAACAAAGTTTTTAGTTTCCAGACACAAAAAGCACTCGATTATAGGGAAATCAATCTCAGTATTTTTTACTAACAATGAGATCCAATTCCCATCGTACTGCAAATCAAGACAATTAGTTCTGGGAACTAGTACTTTGGGTTTTTCAAATAAGAAGCGGTGAGTACAAAAATCAAAAACATTCGGGTTCTTAAAATTTAAACCTTGAGGTTCTTAAATTATCTGAAATTATCTTCACGATGATTGTTATAGTGTGAGTCCGGTGGCTTGGCGCAGTGGGTAAGTTCTTTGCCTCATATGCGAAACGTTCCGAGTTCAAATCTCGGCCGGGTAGAATGCTGCGATCTAACCATTTAAAGTCTTGATCATCATCACAGTATGCCCTAACCGGGTCGAAACGATGTAAAATAACGACAAAAAAAAATTATGATGTGAAATCTCAACTCCGGCACCCGCCCGCGTCATCATGAATCGTCACAAATTACAGAACCCTTCCCCTTCTCAACCGCATGATGCAATATTTGAATGCCCACAACGGTTCTTATTTTAAGAAACCAGGGTTCTTGATGCGAATACTATGTGTGTGCTACTGGAGACCAGGAACTTCCTTTCTCTGCGTAGATAAGTAACTTTTTCGACGAACTGGTTTTGATTTTTCGACAAATTGTACCAAACTCACTCCACACACTTCAAACTGAATTCTTTCATGGTAATAGCTGTCGCTCCAGAAGATCTTGGAACCTGGATGTGCTTCGCCCGTCTGAAAACAGGCTCTGACAGGGAGGTTTCGAGTAGAATCAACTTGAAAACTGAAACAGCAGAATCGGCATTCGTGGAAAATACTGCGCTCCATATTGTGGCCATCGTTCTCCTAGTTACCACCATAATTTGCACTGCTTTCATGATCATGTCCTTGTATCGGAGAAAAAATCGTCGCACTCCAACATCACCCGGAGTCTACCAGGACACGGACGACTACTTATCGAAAAATGTCGAGATCAAGGTCCTGCCGTATTTCAATAATCTCAAAACCTCCCAGAATTCGTTCAAGCAATGAATCCCCGGAAACCAAATCGTCAATCGCAGACTGTTAGAAAGAGATTGGAATTCCATTCGATTTAGGGGAAAAAATGGTGAAACTTTATATTTCACTGCAAAAATCAATGAAATTCCGAAATTTTTAGCAGCAGAACAATGAGAATTACTCAACATACTTGAATTTTCAGTAAAAACATGAATACTCAGCACCAAATTACGCTGAATTGTCAATTAATCGAAAATGTAATAATATATTTACAGGGATATTCAAATATTATGTCACATGTGTCTTGGACATTTTAGATCCTCTCCCTCAGTCACACGTCATAACGATTGTGGAATCCCCCTCGCATATTACGTCACAAAATCCAGGAGTCCCCTCCCCTGTTATGGCGATTTTTTTAGTTTCTACATAAAATTGAATTTGATCAATAAGAAAAAGAAAATAAATGATTACGTGAACAATTGAATCTTTATACGATGCTTTTTGAAATTTCCTAAATTGTTGAAGTATTGCCTTCACAGAATTCCGAAGTTTCCCTTTGTGGTAGCAAAGGAAATACTATCATTATTATTCTGTATAATTGAAAGTCTTTGTGAGTCGTAAAATTTTACCGAAAACACAATGGAATTCCAAATCAAAATTGCAATTTTTTTGCAGTAGAACCACGAGAATTCCTCAATATATTTGAATTTTCAATGAAAGCATGAATATTCAGTACTAAATTACGCTGAATATATTTATAATTCAATAACAATATATTTACGGGGCCATTGACACGTCATATGACATGTTTCTTGGAAATTTTAGACCCTCTTCCCCTCCCTCAGTCGCAAGGCATAACGAATATAAAATCCCCCTTGCATATTACGTCAGGAAATCCACGACCCCTCCCCCTGTGCTGGCGATTTTTTAGTTTCTTCATAGAATTGAATTTGATCAATAAGAAAAAAAAGATAAATGACTAGGTGAACAATTGAATGAAAAATTTCGATAATTATTAGATTGTTGTCCTTACAGCATTCCGAAATTTTTGTTTGTGAATCGTTGGGATATTCTGCTGAACTGATGGAACTTCTCGTTCGATTAAAAAAGTAAAAAAATACGATGCCACGTAATACTTGAATATTTCATAACGGAAATTTCCAGATTTTCACGGAATAATTGAACGGAATTTGACAATTTCCATACAATTTCGAAAAAATTCCTTGAAATTTCAGACAACAATTTTCAACAAAGCAATCATATGACCAACAAATTCCCATTCACCTTCATAACTCAATTAGCTATCAATTCTCTGTGTCTTCACCAGAGCGTAACATCAGTAATAACAAAAACAATTATTGTCCCAACCGAAAAATCCGGGATTCACTTCGTTAGAGATTTGGGAACACGACTAAAATGAATAATGAAACAAAAACAAACATGTGCAAAAAAAATAGAACAATGGAAACTGACTCGCAACTCTGAGGAAACGATGGTAAAAAAAATCCAACGGGAAAAGCCTGGACTACATTTTCATTTATAGCATAAACCGATAACGAGTTATTGGATTTTTAAATCTTTGTTCGAATCCTCGGTACATTTAATCCCCTGAATTTTTTGCTGTCCCTCCCTCCCACTTTATCGGCAATTTCCATTGAGTATTTATCGATCACTCTTCCGGCTTTATCTTATCAATTGTGAAGAAATTACCCAGTGGACTCGTTTCGAGAATTTAATCTTAAATGTACATAGACTCAGATTCAGATGGCGGATGGGGCACTTCAGTGACTCCCCCTTTGAACAATCGTACGCTCTCTCGCATGAGATGATCCGTCGTAACATGCGACTAAACAGTACGTGATTTTTCAATGGGAAAATTCGTCCACATGAGTACACCCCTTCGGGATATTGGTACGCGTGCCACTTTGACGCCGAACTGACTGATTATTGTGCGTTGAAATGCTTCGGGGCTATTCGCGGGACTCATCCTTCCCACGTTTTCGTGGTAGCACACAGCCTATCAACTGGTCGTTGATTCATTGTACTCATCGAATCGATACAATGGTGCTGTGTTACGGGGCGCATCGCTCACACGTCGCACGCTCGTGTCGAATAATAAATTGATAATTTGGGGGAATCAATGGGTAAATAATGGGTTCATTGGTTTCTCATGAATCTGAGTTGTAGTTCTCAATATTGGAATTTATCGGGCCAGTGATACACTGAGAGAAATACTAAATTTATGCATCGTTCAGAATATACACTGCGAAAAAATTTTCACTGAAATTTCAAAGAATTTTATGTTTGAAAATCCACGATTTCATGATTTTTCGGAAATCAGTTGCAGCTTTACATGTCCGTTCAATTATTCTTTGGAAAGTTTATGAAAAATCAGGAAACTTCACAGACTTTTCTGCTTGAATTCCAAGTTTCGCTAAATTTTCAAAGTATTCCTTCAAAATTTATGAAATTTCAAGAATTGTTAAGGAATTCCCTGAAAATTCAAGGGAATTTAGCAGTGAATATTCATTTTCACTGGAAAAATGTGGATAAATTATGGAATTTCGGTTTTCCTGCCGTCAAGAAATTGGGACTACGTAAATTTTCAGAGAAACTTAAAATCGCATTGACTTTTTCCCCTTAAATCGAATTCAAAGTCTTTTTCCGGAAAATTCAGCCAAATTTTTTTAACAGTGTACCCACAATGTTGGAAAAAATTGAAATTTTCTTGACAAATTGGTTGTAATTTTCAAACGAATCATCTTAAATTCGATATAATGGGTAGGCGGAAATACCCCAATTAATTAATTTTTACCTGAATTCTCCGAATTTTCACGGAATAATGGAACTAAAATTTTCAGCTCCCGTTAATTTTTCAATAATAACGAACGGATCAATAATGGGTCCATTGGTTCAGCAAAGAGTTTATACTAACAAATGAAATACTCACTTAAACGGCAAAAATAATCAATTGATTAATTTTCAATAAAAATTTTGTTAATATGGACAGACCCATTCAAAATAAATAAAGATAAAGAAAAACTAAAAATCCTCGATTTAATTGAAAAATAACATGTTCCCACAACAGTTCCTGAAACCTCAAGAGAACCCTTTCCCCTCATTACACCCCTGCCTACCTTTACTGTGTCCAAATGCCCACCCGTAAAATACGTATTCCCCAGTGCAGTCGGGTGACAATACAACAACCAGAAACCAACGCGAAAAAACCTAAACCCTCTCTCAAGACGGAAAAATTTCAAAAGCAAGTGGATAAAAAACGGAATAAGTAAAAGATTGTCAACTGGTTGTGGTAGAAGTATAATGCATCTGTCTTCTTTCATCCTGGTTACAATGAGAGGTACGCGGTACACCGTTAAATCCCCGACTGATATCTTGAGCCAGAGGGTTAATCCACCGCCTAGATTACTCCCAGTTGCTCAGAGTGTGAGTGGAATGAGAGTAACCCTCTCCCTCCTGCCCCCCTCCTTCTTCCGAAATCCATCCAAGACAGCCATATTTAGTATTGTAGACCAAGCCGTAAACGTGCAATGAAAAGAGCTGTGCTGAACACTCACTCTGCTCACCATTCACAGAGTTGATTTTGTCTTTGCGGGGTTGAGAGGAGGTTATATTACGTGGGACGGGGGAACAACACAGAAGGAAAGTACAGATACGAGAGGAGAAAGACGGCAGAGAGAGGGAGAGAGAGGAAGATTGCTACTGCGCTAGTAATTTCGAAGGATTAATATTTAATATCCAGGGGAAAACGACGAGGCTATACTCGCTGTTTTACTCTCACCCTCCAGCACCCCTCCCCCCCTATTTCTTCCACTTCCCTTCCTCCTCGTCACATTCTTCTTTCTCGTTCACCCCCTCTGCCCACCAATCGCGCCAACTTTTCTTCGATATATCACCGACTGATCCCCAGTCTATAGGCAACAGCCATATCGACGTTGTCTCGGAGATGAAGGTCTGGGGGAGGGGAGGGTTGGAAGAGGGTCCAATGCACCCCTTTGACCCTTCACATCGATGGAGGAAACAATCCAGCGATGCGTGATTACGTTTTCCCCTCTCACTTCTTGCTCGATGTGCTTTTCTCATGCCGGCTCCTCTCATTTGCGCTATACTTCGGGCTACGCAATTTAACAACTCCCCGCACTACCGCCCTTCGCCATCGCCGCCGAATGAGTCGATCGAGATTTTCATAATCCCTCGCTTTCCATTCAGCTGGATTTACATATTGCTGGGGAATGGATATAACTGGGAGAGGAGACAGTATTTTAGCATATCTAACTTTCTGGAGAACAATAAAAGCTTTCACAAGTGTTAACCAACAACAAATTTCAGCAGGGGGGGGGGGAGAGAAAAAAAAATGGGG